>NC_037683.1:31080876-31310521 GCF_003255815.1 Theropithecus gelada | reverse complement strand
TGGGAGTTATACCTGATGTAAATGACGAGTTGATGGGTGCAGCAGACCAACATGGCACAAGTATACATATGTAACAAACCTGCACGTTATGCACATGTACCCTACAACTTAAAGTATAATAATAATAAATAAATTTAAAAAAAAAAAGAAAGAAAAAATATGTTTTTGAAGTCCCTAGAGGTTGCAAAAAAACTATCTCATTATCTATATCTTAAGAATTCTCTCTGGAATTTTGTTAATTTTCTTAGTAAACACTTCCCTTATAGATAATGGCATTGCAACTGCCAGCTGGCCCTTTTAAAATGGTCACAAATTGCCATGTATCTTCATTTAAATGAATGTGCTTTTTCTTAATCTGAATTTAATTACCATTCATTTTACTGGTTTAATTATAGATTTCCTGCCTCCTTCATACCTGTGGCCACATAGACATTGCACCATTATTAGCGCTGTTGGCCTTTGGTTACAAATTATACACACACATCTGCTGTGAATTGTAGATTACATTAAGAATCAAACATACTGGATTTAGGGCTTCAACACAGAAAGTAGTGTCAATGCACAGTCCTGAAACATGAGACTACATGTTGTCTCTGCCTCATAGAACAGAGATCATGACTATATAAAAAACCATTTTGCAGCTGAGACATGGTTGAAGACATTTCATACATCTCTCACTGTCCATTTGATGAGACCAGGATGTATAACAGCCCCCAGGGGCCTTATCCTTCACCTGCATGTGTGCTACTTTTTTACTCTTTTTCTTTTTTTGAGACGGAGTTTCGTTCTTGTCGCCCAGACCTGGAGTGCAATGGCGCAATCTCGGCTTGCTGCAACCTCCGCCTCTTGGGTTCAAGCAATTCTTGTGCCCCAGCCTCTTTAGTACCTGGGATTAAAGGCACAAGCCACCATGCCTGGCTAATATTTTGTATTTTTAGTAGAGATGGAGTTTTGGCATATTGGCCAGGCTGCTCTTGAACCCCTGAACTCACGTGATCCACCAGCCTCAGTCTCACAAAGTGTTGGGATTACAGGCGTGAGCCATCGCACCCAGCTGGGTGCTAATTTTTGAGGCAGACATCAAAAATTGGCACACATCCAAAATGCTTTACCCTGCCATCTCCCCTCCCTGCCTCTCACTCCTGCCACATTGGTATATCCATTCAAAAACGGCACAGGAAATGCAGAGTGGGAAGGCTGGTACAAATGCTCTTGTGGCAGTGGTGGTCATTTGTTTGTTCGTGTGTTCTTTCATTCAATAAACATTTAATGATTCCTGTGTTACGCCAGACACTGTGCTAAAGGAAAGGACAAGCCATGGTGAATATAGTATCTAGCCTTGAGGGGTAGAGACTTACTTTTGAGAGTCAGAGAGTAAATAAATGTCTTTTCAATGTACAAAAAGAAGAGAGGGAAACATTGTGAAATTTAATGCTATATGCATGTATAATTATATATGTAATTTGACTACTTAACATTTAAAAATTCTGTGCACAAGAAATAGAAGAAATAAAGTTGAAAGGCTAAAGATGACAACTTGATTGCAGCACATAGGACATTTTTACGGGCAAGTCGTGCTTAAAAATAACGGAAAGAAAAACGGGCCAAAAGAAAAAGTGGCAAAAGACACAAACAGATGATTCACAAAGAATGATCACATTAAATCAAACACAAGATACCACTTTCACCCACTGAACTGGCAAAATGTTGTAACCGTATTACCTTATGGAGCAAGAATGTAGTTGAAAAGATTCAACACAGCTGTTAGTAGAATTGGTACCCCCTTTCTGATGCCTGTCTGGTGGACAATCAGACAGTATAAATCAAAAGCTTGAAACTAGTTCTTGCCATTGGAATCATAATTCCACTTTTCAGAATTTTATATTGAGGGAATAATCAGAGATGTAAATATTTTTGTACAAGGATGTTTATTGTAGCATTATTTATAATTATGAAAAATTGCAAGCAATCTAGTCCAAAATTAGATGATTAAATTTACTGACAAAATTATAGGCCAGAACATTATTCCACCATTAAAATCCATATTTTCAGAGTAAAAATATGAGAAAGCACTTAAAGCATATTATTAAGTGAAGAAAGCATGACAACACAGTAAGAACCCAAATGGACATAGAGAAGAGGAAGCCAAAATATTAAGAATGATTATTCAGAGGTGATTAAATAAGAAGTGATTTTTATTTCCATTTTGTTTTTTTCCCTATATTTTCCAGTATCAACTGTCAGCAGCCATTACCTTATTTTTATTTTTTTTATTTTTTATTTTCTTTGTCGCCCAGGGTGGAGTGCAGTGGGCGTGATCTTGGCTCACTACAACTGCCGCCTCCCAGGTTCAAGCAATTCTCCTGCCTCAGCCTACTGAGTAGCTGGGACTACAGGCATGTGCCGCCACACCTGGCTAATTTTTGTATTTTTAGTAGAGACAGAGTTTCACCATGTTGGCCAGGATAGTCTTGATCTGCTGACCTCATAATTCGCTCACCTCAGCCTCCCAAATTGCTGAGATTACAGGCGTGAGCCACTGCGCCTGGCCTACTTTTATAATAAATTAAAATATTGTACCAAATGGGAAGGAAGAGATAGAAATACCACCAAATTCATTCTGCACTTGGTATGGTTTGGCTGTCCCCACCCAAATCTCATCTTGAATTGTAGCTCCCATAATCCCCACTGGTGATGGGAGGGACCCGGTGGAAGGTAATTGAATCATGGGAGTGGGTTTTTCTCATGCTGTTCTCATGATACAGAATAAGTTTCACGAGATCTGATGGTTTTATAAAGGGCAGTTCCCCTCCGCATACTCTCTTGCCTGCCATCATGTAAGATGTGACTTTGCTCCTCCTTCGCCTTCCACCATGATCATGAGGCCTCTCCAGTCATGTGGAACTGTGAGTCCGTTAAACATCTGTCCTTTATAAATTACCCAGTCTCGAGTATGTCTTTTTTAGCTTCATGAGAACAGACTAATACAGCACTCAATCCAATATTTTAAATGATTTTTTGCTCAAACTCTTTAATGATTTCTTATGTCCTTCTGAATACAGCTGCTCCATGACATCTCAAAATTCCTCTAGGATAGGTTCCTTGTTCACAATTACACTTTGTTGTCTCACTGGAAAGCTTGGGCTCTTTCTAAAAACTTACTCTAAAAAGTTCTTGGCATCCTCCCCAAATATTTATCTGAAAATTTTTGCTGGGCTGTCTCTGTCTTACCTGGGGCTCTTTGGAGGCTTCACATCCTTTTAATCCAGGAAAGCAGATGTATTATTTCTGTTTCCTTTTTCACCACTCTCTCATCTTATGTTTTCGAAATGTGCATTTTAACACCAAATAAAATTAGCCTTTCATTGGAAGGTCAAACATAAGTGTAGCTGGCAAAATGTACATGTCAATAATATGACTGGAATTGTAACAAGAGCAAAGTATGGGATATTGCATAAGATAGGCATGGAAATAAAAGCTGAAATGCAATGTTTTATAGTTGGAGAAGAGGGAATATTTTAAATAATATTTTGCTTTAAGTATTACATTTTAAGAGATAATGTAAGGTTGGGGTATATAAATTATGGATAGAGACAACAAAACGATCTACAAGATACTATGGTTAGAAAATAAATCCTTGGGCATGATGATGTAAGGGTTTTTTTTTTTTTTTTGCCTTTTCTTTTCTTTCTTTCTTTTCTTTTCTATTTTTCTTTTTTTCCTTTTTTTTGAGACAGAGTCTCACTTGGTCGCCTAGGCTGGAGTGCAGTGGTGTGATCTTGGCTCACTGCAACCTCCACTTCCCGGGTTCTAGCGATTTTCCTGCCTCAGCCTCCCAAGTAGCTGGGAGTACAGGCACATGCCACCACGCTCAGATAATTTTTGTATTTTTAGTAGAGATGGGGTTTCACCATGTTGGCCAGGTTGATCTTGAACTCCTGACTTCAAGTGATCCGCCTGCCTCGGCTCTCAAAGTGCTGGCATTATAGGCATGAGCCACTGTGCCTGGCCTATTTTTTACCATTTCTAAAAGACATTTCCCATTTGGTTGAATTCAGAAATTCAAATGTACATATATATAACTTGGAGTTGTCTTTTGCAATGTTGCTGGTATTCAGGTCAGTATTCTCAGTAGAATGTATTCAGCATAATATAACTTAACATAAAAATATTTTCCAGGCTTTATCTGGCATGATTTCTGTTGTGACTAAAGAGAAGGATTTTTCTTACTATTTAAGTTTTCTATACATAAGATCCTAGAGTGTTTCTCATTCATTCAAAATATATTTATTGCATACTCAGTATGTTTCGGGAAATATGTTTTTATGATAATTCTATTATGTCCTGAAAATGTCTTACAGTGGTATTTTATAATGGCAAAATTTTTGGCAAGGTTCACAAGTATGTACTTTTTTTCAAAATAACTTCTTTATTCAATGCCAAAAAAATAGAAATTGGACAAATCCTCTTGTAAACTTTAATGACTAATTCGGAATCACCGAGAATACCTGTGCTTATTTATGAAAATCAGAAATAAACACATTCTCTAAAAGGCAGGGGGATGGTGTTAGTGTGAAAGATCCTGCAGTGTGGTTGTGTTTCATGAACATAAATAAACGTTAGATATATCAGTTTAATATTTATAAATGATGGGCAGGTACTGAGGTAAAGAAAATTAACCTACTTGAGAATATGTTAACTAATCTACAGAGGACATTAGTTAATGCAATCCTTGGATATAAGAAAATTTGTATTATTTTATTTCCTGAAATTATATTAGTCTCTCTGAGCCTCTACATCTGTCTGAAGGAAATTCAATTTTTGTTTTTTCAACAGTCTCCACTTCCCCGACTGAAGGTCATACAAAAATTAAGCGGTCTTTCATAGTCCAGACCCCTGGAGAAGGATCCACTTGCCTCAGTCCACACTGGTCACTTCTGAACGGCTCCTTGGCCGGGCTCTTGTATCTCGGATCTCACTCTGTGAGCCTTGCAGTTTTAGGACAGTGGCGAGGGGACATCTCTAAGAGAACAGATAGATGAGTTCCTGCACTGGGAGCTTGCGATGGAGTATAGAGCAGAAAAAGTAAGTACTCAAGGGCTGAAAGGAAGAACAGAAGATGCCCTTCTTGGAAAGAAACTTCAGGCCAGATATTTACCAGCTGGGCAGGTGGGCTGGTGCTCAGAGAAGCTCTCAACTATGACCATGAAGTCAGCAGATTCATGCGTCTTCCAAATTTCCCCACTTTTTAGCCTGTAAAGCCACAGCTAAGCCAGTTCTGGCTCTGAATTACTTCCCTATGCACGATGTGTAAATGATTGAAATCAGATGAGCCATAGACTGTGAATTCACTTGTATAAATGTGTGAATTATTGATGTGAATCCAATTAAATGGGGAATGGTAGCAAGAAGTAGTCTTTGGTCCTTCATTGTAGGGAGAGAAAGTTTTAGAGGGAGGATACTGCAGAATGGAGTTTCTGATGGAAAATGTTTCCGTCCTCACAGATTTTAAATAACTCTTCTTTAGAGAGGTCAGTGAGGCTACAGGGAGCCAGAGGGTGGCCCCTGCTGACTGTTCAAGGCTGTCCTTCTCCTCATCTCAGGCCTTTCACCCATTGGTGTCATTTCACACGCGTGTTAATCTTCAAACCCAGCTCTGCCACCATCTACCTTCCCCATTGCTTCCCTTCTGCCCCAAAGGATTTGAGAACAACATAAAACAATAAACACTCAGCTCCACATGAGCTGCCATTCACTTCAACTTGGCTCTCACCAGTGCTTGACACATCTTCTCTCCATTTCTCCCTGGCAGGTCTCCAAAAGGGCTGCTATAAACCATTCCTCTCTCCTTAGTCCGCAGTCCCACATGCTGGTAGTCAAGAGAACATGTGTGAGAATGTAGGTGTAGGCATCAGATCGAACTCAACACTCACCAGCTGCAGGACCTTGGTTGCATTTCGTAACTACATCTGGAAAACAAAGATGATCATAAATAGAACTTAACCTTTGAAGGTTTTATGAGCCTGAAAAGATGTCTGGAAAGAACTTAGCCCACTAGGACAGGGCTCTGTGAATGTCATCTGTGACTGTGGGTACCCTTCCTTCAAATGAGTGAACAATTCCCTTCTCATTGACTTGGAAAATGAAATGCCCCTAGCATGCTCCTTCAACTACTTGATATTAATTTCCACATATCACTCACTATTTCCACTTAATCACCTTTTCCAAAATGTACCTACACCCTTGTGTTATTGGATGCCATTGTTTGTGCCTCAGGCTCCTTGTTGTTATCATTATTCTACCTTCTCTGGGACCTTTCTTGGCCGTTAGGAAAACTTTATACTTTGAAACAAGTGGCCTGAAATGCTGTCTTCTCTTGGATGACCTGACACCATCGCTACTATGTGTCACTTGTGTCCACGACTTCTTCCTGTGTCATCTCCTGTGGTTCAATTCTTAGTGTTTCAGTCTTTACTTTTGACCCATTCACTCCAAGGGCTTCCAGAGGATGTTGAATTGGACAAAATATTACTACGTGACCCACATTCTGAGAATAGCCAATGACAGTTGGAGCCAGACACCTCCCTATGACTTACCATTGGGAGACAGAACTACCCATTTAAGGAAAGTGGTATTTTTCCAAAGATAGTATAGTGGTTAAGCACACAGATATCTGGAGTCAGACTGCTTGGGTTTGAATCCAGCCTCTGCCACTTATTAACTGTATGCTTTTAGTTGAGTCACTTAACCTAGGTGAATTATTTAACTTCTCTGTGTCTCTGGTTTCTCATTTGTTAAATAGAGATAATAAAAGTTTCTTACTTCATAGACCAACTGAATTAAATGAATCCACTATTAAGAACAGCAATGATATCACTATAATTCCCCAATCCTTCTGCCCTGCTCCAAGTCCCACTAAGGGAGGAGAGAAGAAAAGAAGGAGTGAACCATACTTCCCTCTAACTTCAGGTCTCCCCAGCAAGGGGTCAAAATCATGTAGAAGGGAAGGGGAGGAGAAGAGGTGAGATTTCAATCACATTTAAGATAGAAACGTTTAACTGGTTTGAAATTTTAATGCCTTTTCAAAAAAAATGCCTGGAAAGCTATGAGATATGTTCAAGATGTAATTAAGAACTAAAAAGGCTTTATTGCAGTTTTTGAGAAAAATAAAAATGATTTCACATTTTTAAATTCACCAACTTGATTCCTCAGTAATACTCATAATAATGATGCTAATGGTAGCTAGCTGAATTCAGGATATGTTTTCTTGATATTCATTACCATGGCAAACTATCAAACTTAAAAATTCATTTGTAACTCATATCCACTAGGATGGATATTATGAAAAATGCAAATAATAAGTATTGGTAAGGATGTAGAGAAACCCAAATACTCTTACATTACTGGTGGGGTTATAAAGTGGTGCAGCCACTTTGGAAAAAAGTTTGACAATTTCACAAAATGCTAAACATAGAGTTACAATATGACCTGGAAATTCTACTACCTAGATATATTTCCAGGAGAAATGCAAACATATGTTCACACAAAAACTTGTCCACGAATGTTCGTAGCAGCATCATCCATAATTGCCAAAAAAGTAGAAACAACACAAATGTCTGTCAATGGAAAAATTGATAAAGAAAATTTGGTATGTCCATAAATAAAATATTGTTTTGCCATGAAAAGAATGACATATTTATACGTGCTACAACATGGATGTACCTTAACAAACATGCTAAATGAAAGAAGTAAGTCACAAAACCTGTATATTGTGTGATCCCATTTATTTGAAATGTCCAGAATAAGTAAATCTAGAGAGGCAGAAGTTAGATTAGTGGTTTCCTAGAGCTGAGTGTGGGCTGGGGTGGGAAGTGACAACTAAGGGTACAAGGTTTCGATTTTGGGTGATAAAAATATTCTAAATTTAGATTATGGTGATGGTTGCACAACTATTTTAATATGTTGAAAACCATTGACTAATACACTGAGTGAGCTTTATAGAGTATATAAATTTATATCTCAGTAAGTTATTAAGAATCAGCTTACTATTCTCTAGTTTTTGAAAATAGAGTCACAGTTTCCCTGACCTTGGGCTTTAATCTTTAGAATAAATAACCTTTGCCTTCTCTCTCTGCATGGCCTCACTTTCCAGTCGGTGATGGCAATGGACATGTGTCATTTTTCTGGCTGCCAGCATTTGAATCCATTTATAAGTTTAGGGAACTGCCCCCCCTACCACCACAATTTATGAGTCTTGGTGGAGTCTATATGTCTTATCAGCCGCCTCCCGTTATAAAATGGAAAATGCTGGTACCTGCTTGCTAAAGTTTAGAGGCCCCACCCTGCCCCATATTTGAAGTCAGACGCTAGGGACAGATACAAAGAAGCGAGGACAGTGGGAAATCCATTCTGATGGCAGGTGAGCAGTGACAACAGCCAACTTGGTTTCCAGGGACAGTGTCCATGTCCAGTGCCAGGTAGTGCAAGGCAGGTCCCCACTGTGCTCAGCAGCAGTGATCTCACCGCATTGACTTTTGGCTTGATTTTGTCTGTGATAAATGCTACTTAGTCTTCTGGTCCTGCCTGTTTCCACACCTGTTTCTTTAACTTTCCCACTAATTGTGTGAGCTGATTAATAGCCTTCCAATCAGTTCCTTTCCTTCCATGCTCAGTTTCTCTGCTTGCTCCTAAGAAACCTGTTTGATACAGTCAGCAAGGCAGGATGATTTTCACCCCAGTCTCCAGGATCTTTCTCTTTAGATTCTGTAAGCATTTACTTATTCAGTGACTACTTTGTGCCATCCAATAAATGATCCCATAATTGCATAGTGGCACCATTACCAATAGCTCCCATTTCACAGATGAGGAAACAGGCTCATTGAAATGAATAGCTTGTAGATTTAAACCCAGGCCAAGCCCAGTGCCTTTCCCATTAGATATTTCCCATTAGATATATCCCCTTCTCCATTTTCACTGACACCACATCTCGCTTATTATTCACGGAACGAAAGGTCTCACTCCTCTGCCTCCCTCTACTATCTTTCTTCTTTAAATCGCTGTGGGCATCATTGTCATATTTCATCATGAGTGTTATTGATTCCTTTGTACAACAGCTGATGAAGACTCCCTATTGTTTAGGTGATCAGACCTCAGGAAGGTGTTTCCTGCTCACATCCAATGCCTCCTTTGTCTGTGGTCATATCTTTTACTAATTCTAAACAAGCCCATCGCATGCCACAAGAGTAAGTTCTGTTTTCTCTTAGTCTGGCTCAACTTACTATAGACAGCAGGACCTCAATCAATATCCTTAATCTGGGCCGGGCGCGGTGGCTCAAGCCTGTAATCCCAGCACTTTGGGAGGCTGAGACGGGCGGATCACGAGGTCAGGAGATCGAGACCATCCTGGCTAACATGGTGAAACCCCGTCTCTACTAAAAAAAATACAAAAAAATTAGCCGGGCGAGGTGGCGGCGCCTGTAGTCCCAGCTCCTCGGGAGGCTGAGGCAGGAGAATGGCGGGAACCCGGGAGGTGGAGCTTGCAGTGAGCTGAGATCGCACCACTGCACTCCAGCCTGGGCGACAGAGCGAGACTCCGTCTCAAAAAAAAAAAAAAAAAAAAAAAAAAATCCTTAATCTGGAGGCAGACTAAAGACAAAATATTGAATTCACTCTTCATGTTTCCATCATAAACCCCAAATTCTATGACAATGATGATTTTGGAAACAATAAATTAAGCATCAAGCATCATATGGCAAAATCTATTGGAATGTGATATTTTTGGCAGGAAATCATTTCAGAGTGGAAAATGTTTGCTAAATATAAACACTGCAAAGCCATGTGTACTGCCAAGACTTTATTATTAGATTCTCAGGGATTTTTATTTAGAAGCTGAGGAACTTGTGAGGCTGTACAATTCCTGGAATGGAATTTAGGTTTGCTTTCTGAAATCAATCTGGGCAAGCCTTTTTGCACATGAGCATTCTTAGAAAGTATTTAAATGTCTATTCTTACTCACTTCTATGGGTGGCACAAAATCCAAAAATAAAACTACCATGAGGTTCTGCTTGCTTCCTGCTTTAGCGACACTGGAAATCCTCCAAGGATAGCTCATGTACTTTGAAAGTTCCCCTTTGCCTCTCTTATTGCCAGCATTGGGTAGTCGAAGCCTAGACTCAGGGCAAGGTCTGGGATGGTGTGAACGTCAGGAAGCTGCACAGGAGAATTCAGAGGACTGGGCCACAACTGCTAAGGGTAGACTTGGAATGCAAGGGCAATTCACAAAGGGTTGGTCAGCAGGGATGGGGCCAGCCATAGTGGTACTTGAGCCTGTCAAGGCTGAGCAGAGAGGCCTGACCTGACTCCTACCTTGCACTACTCTTCTCTCAAGTGGGGATACTGGGGGATCAAAACAGATCCTGACCATTAGCAGGAGAGATTGAAGAGACCACAGCCCACATTCTGGGGCACTGCAGCATGTTCCTTTTATTGCTGGATCTGGCTCTAACTTTGGGCCCTGAATGTGACACCCTGTGTAGTTATCTTGTCAAATCCCCTTGTAAGGCCCAGCCTAGTGCTTGGATGCCTGACACTTGCGTCTTCTTTCTGTATGCTTCTTCCTGCCTCCCACGTGGCTTTCTCAAGATGTCTATCACTCCATCTTTGTTACTATGAGCTTTGAGCCCATTGGACAACTCCCCTGGATGCTGCTTGCTCACCTGGGCCACTGCGTTGTTCAGGCCATGACTTTCCATCAACACTATTTTTTACCATCTCTTGCCAAGTCAAGCCTATACCCTCAGGGCCAGTCTTCCTCCATACAACCCTGTGAACAGACCTAATTTCAGACCCTGACCATGTATTGACTTCACCAGGCTCTACTCCTTAGAGGGGTAGCAGGAGCTGAGGAGGCTGTCAGGGGCCCAGATATGGGTTAAAGGCTTTGGTAGCATGAATAGAAAGAATGGATCAGAAGCCCAGACTGATGGACACAGGCATCAGGGAATGCACCGAGGATACCAGGGCTTCATCAACTCACAGGTCCCTGTGCTGAAGAGGAAAGCACACTCGCTTTGGGTAGAACAGTGAAAAAAAGCTGCTCTTCCTCCAGGTGTATACATCCTGTAGCAATTTGAATGTTGGCCCCAAAAAGATATGTGTAAGTCCTAACCCTTACTACCTGTGAATATGGTCTTATTTGGAAAAAGGATCTTTGCAGATGTAATTAAGGATCTTGAGATTGAGATCATCGTGGATTTACCCAGATGGGCCCTAAATCCAATGACAGGTGTCTTTATAAGAAGAAAAGGAACAGTGAGAAGAAGGCCATGTGATGATGGAAGCAGAGATTGGAGTGGCGTAACTACAATCCAAGGAATGCCAAGTATTGCTGGCAGCTGGCAGAAGCTAGGAGAAAGGCACGGAACAAATGCTTCCTCAGAGCCTATAGAAGTACCCAATCTTGCCAACACCTTAGGACTTCTGGCCTCCAGAACTGTGAGAGGATAAATTTCTGTTGTTTTAAGTCAGTGTGTAGTAATTTGTTAAAGCAAACTTTGGAAAGTAATGCACAGCCCCAGAAGGAGAAATGGCTTTTTGGGTAGAGCACAGGCGCACTTTCAGCCCTTCCTGTCCTGCAGTCTGATTTTTTTGTGCAAGGCACAGACTACACCACCATTTATCAAGGCTATGATGGAGACTGAGGAACCAGAGCCCAAATCCACAGAAAGAATTAAAAGGAGTCAGCATTTGGTAACAGGAAAATAATGAATTCTGTAGGCAGATAGAAGCCTGGGATTCTGACACTGTCGCAAGTTAGTATGACATTGAGCATCAGTTTTTTTTTTTTTTTCATCTGCAAGATAGGGGTAGGAAGGGAAGTAGCACTTATTGATCACCTTTTGGGAATGACGATTCCCTTGAATTCACTGGATGGCTCTCAGGATTGGATGACAGAGTATAGTGCTTGGTTTCCCATCTGTCCTCAATAGATATTTATTTCCTGCCCTCTCCTCTCCTTACCTTGGGTAACTAGTATTAGCATTGCAGGAGCAATAAGGACACTTGAACTCTGCTACAACTTTGCTTAAGCTCAGAAATATTTGGAGACCTTGAAATTGCAGCCAATGGTGTCTGCCATTGGCTCCATGGGCCTTGCAGGGAGAATGAAATTGATATACCTTCTGGAAAAGAAAGAGCAGGGAAAAAGCAGGAGCTACAGTTTATAAATACTGTTTCTCCAATGTGGCCACAATTTGAAATCTACACCGCATATTTATTCTGTTTGTAGCACTAAATACATGCAAAACTGCTTGAAAACAGTTTCCATGATGAACACAAGCATTGTAATTGCCGTGTTGATCTCCATAGGAATTCAAGTGGAAAAAGGGCTCTTTATTCCAGGATGCCCATATTTGGACATTGTTGCCTTTGCCAGACAAGAGAGAATGACTTTGTTTTTATTATTAAAAAAAAGGAAAGGTGGTGCTAGTAGCCTGGTAGTAGTCTTGGTTACAGGATTATGGGTTCACACTTTTCCACCAAGTGGAGTCTGTCTGGCTATTCTGAAGGATAGAGACATTCTATGTCTTCTGAACATAAACAGGAGAGTTTGTTGAAATACAATATTAATATGCACTACTGAGAAGATTTTGATGGTTCATAAAACTCTCATGAATCACGGATTAGAGAGTTACTGGAGTCTCACAGATCAATTAATAAGATGTACAAAGCGTATACATTTTTCATTTGATTATATTTTGGTGTTGTATTATAGATATTTGGTGGATAAAGTGAATCCACGTATTTATTTATTTATTTATTTAAAAAACTGCAAGACAACATTGGAGGGTGATTAGTGTGTCTGAGTTGAAGGATTATGAGGGCCCCAAGGCTGGTCTCGAGTGTGCTGGTTAAAGGGGTGCTCAGGCACCTGACATAACAGAGCTGGGAGTCCAGCAAGTAACAGGAGAGAGAAAAGGCAGCGTCCTTCTCCCTGTGAAAGTTGCCTTAAGAAAGCTTAGGCTCCACTTACAGCAGAGAGAGCTAAACATGCATCGGCTTTTCCCTCCAGGGAAAGCCTTCAGGGTACTCTGAACACATTTCTGTTGGATTCAACAGGGCCCTTAGTGAGATGGTGTTAGGCTGTCCAGTGACTGGGATCTTCCATTTCTTTCAGAGCAGGAGACAGCAAAATCATGGCTTTTGTTATCTATCTATATATACTTATTAATGAAGACATTCCAAATGAATGGTGACTTCCCGAGCTATCCTTGTGGCATGTGCCTGTCCCTGTGTGCATGCTTGTGTGTATGCGTGTGTGTGTGTGTGTGTGTGTGTGTGTGTATGAGCAAGTCACCTAAAAGCAGGCTCTAAAGTAGGCTCTAAAGGACTTGGCTGTGCCTACTGAACCGACAGATACATGTACTTTATAGAACTGTGAACTTTTCCACCCAATAAAACAGGGGTAATACAAGAGTCTTCTATATCTTTATATTTCATGTCAGTATTACCAGGAATTCTGAGGCCGAAGTTCATTGCTTACAGGGTAGTTAAATAAAGATGCTAAAGGATTAGCTAAAACATTATCCATGTATTATCCCAGAGTCAGTGGTAATATCTACTAACAAAAGAGAAGATTAACTGCAGAGCTTTTTGCTAAACAGCAAGCTGATGCTCAAGTCACGTTTCAACATATTTCTTTGCAAGGAGGCTGTTTTATCTCTATCCAAGGTGATACTGATAGACTTATGGAATACGTTTTCCTGGTCTCCAGAAGTGTGTCAGCTTTCCAGTGACGTGTATTTTCCAATTATTCAACTCATTAGATCCATCTGAAATCAGTTATTTTGATGCCTTCTGTCTTTCATGTGGTGCCCTAATAAAGGCTGCAGAAGGAATATGGTTTGCAGAAAGATTAAGGCATCCCAGGGATGTATTTAATGCCCTGCTGGCATTCAAACAAGCCAATGGCTTTTTCTTTGGAAGTTTAGGTGTTAGTAGAAGGAGGCACAGAGGCTTGGAGTTACAGAATGTTTGGCCCAGAGGAGCTTAGAGATCCCACACCCACCTCTCATTTGGGAGCCCTCTGTGGCTCCCCATTTAGGTGGTCTCTAGCCATAGTTTCTGCACATTCAAAGCAAAGAAAACTCACCACTTCCCCAAGGCAGTCTATTTCCACTGTTAAACCATGATAGCATAAGAAAATTACTTCTGAGCTGAGCTGAACTGAAATATGCTTATGTAACATTTGGTCCTAGTTCTGCTTTCTAAAGCAACAAAGAATAAATCTCTTTCACCTTGATGGGCCACACAGTCCAGACGAATGGATAGAGATATTGGGTTTGACCCCGCTCCATCACTTAAGTAACAGAGCATGTTAGAATCTCTCAGAACCTTGGCTTTCTGATCTCTTAGATGAAGATCAGGATCCCCCATCACCTGTGCTATTGTGGAGTTTGGGCCAAATAATATATTTTAACCATCTATCATGGTACTTGGCACATGGCAGGCATTTGTTGAATGCTCCCTTCCTCCTTCTACTTGGCAGCTCTTCAAACACTTGGAGGCAGCAAGTCTATTTTCCTCTGGTTTTCTCTTTTCCCAGCCTTTATGTTGCAGATAAAAGGAATGGAGCCGAAAGTGGGGGCTGGAAAATATCTAAGTCAGTGTTTCCTAAAGTGTGGGCATCAACAGGTGGTAAGAAAGGTTATTTTTAGATAGCACATGCATGATCATTTTACAATTTAAATATAAATCTATCTATCTATCTAAATGATGTATTTCATAGCTGTCCTATATGATGTCAGGGAATACTATTTTTCTATATATGCTGGTGATATAAAGTCTCCTTTAAAATAAGATTATTTAGGAATAAAGGCAAATCAAGTACAGCAAAAGCTGTTATTATTACCTTGTTGAAAATCAAATGAGTTTCCACACAAATCAAAGTCTATTTCAAAATCTCATTAGCAAGCAGATCTGAAGAAACGACATGGTGTGTGACTCCAACTATGTGATATTCTGGAAAAGGCAAAACTAGAAAGACAGTAAAAAGATCAATGGTTGCCAGGAACCTGGAAGGAGGAAGGGATGAATAGGCAGAGCACAGGGGATTTTTAGGGCAGCAAAACTACTCTGTATGATACTGTAATGGTGGATATTTTTACATATCACATTTTTCAAAGCCCATAGAACGTACAACACAAAGAGTAGGTCTAGTAAACTATAAGATATTAATATTAGCTCATCAATTGTAGTACATGTATCATACTAATGCAAGATATTAATAATAGCCGAAACTTGAGGGTATATGGACACTCTCTGTACTTTCTGTTCAGTTTTTTTGTAAGCCTAATACTGCAGAAAGAGTCTATTAATTAAAAAAATTAATTAGCGAGACAACTTACCAGCCTGATTGTTTATTCACTGCCATTTCTCCATCTGTCTTGGGAACATTTCATGTCAAAAACCAAATTAGTCACCTTTCTCTACAGGAGAGTACTGCTATCTAGTTACTTCCAATTGCTAACCTCTGAGATCCTCCCAACCTTAGAGAATATTGTGCTCCTATTCCTCCTTAATTTACCACCTTAGGTTCATTACTAAATCTCTCTGTCCCTCTACACCCTCCCTTTACTGCCTCTGGAATCCTAAACCTTCACAATTTCCACAACTATTGCCATGGACTGGGAGCTCTCATCACTCCAAGCCTGGGCTACTCTGATTGCCTCTTGGATGGTCTTCTTATCTTTAATTTCTCTTCCATTCCAAGATCATCCATGAACAGCTGTTAAAATCAGGTTTGAATACCAATTTCACCCCATTCCTTCTTTGCTTGAGAATTTGCAAACCTTTGTTTCCAACCATCCAAGTGGATGGAATGGTCAAAGACCTGGATATTACCTGTGCCCACCAAGTCAGGACAATGACTTGGATAATCAGCTACTAGCTGATCCGACAAAGATAATTAACACAGATAATTATGACCATGTATTGAACACCAGTAGAGGATGCTGTGGTGCATGCCCAGGATGAGGTTCTCATTCCCCCACTCAGTAGCTGGCACTCTCAGGCGAACCCCTCTCTAGGAATTGCCCTCACCTGAAGGCAGCCACCTCCCAGGGCCAGCCCACACTTGATGACTGGTGGATGAGGAGGAATAAGGGCCCCACCTCCTAGTCGTGAAGCAAGACACCTCAGAAGGGTCAGCTGCACAAGAGCTCCCATGGGATGGGCTGCCTCTGTTGTGATGTGACTACATCGAAGTTTAGCTTCTCCCTAGCTTTCTCACAGCTCTTGCATCCTAGTGTGCCACCCAATAATCTCCCTGTGCACAAATCCCATCTGGGCATCTGCTTTGTAGAGATTGAGCCTGCAACAGCATCCAAAGTCAGTTGGACTCTGAGTTTGTGCTATGTCCACTGATCTACACTATCTTTCAAAAATAGGCATAATAATAGCTGTCTGCTGTCAAATACTTTCTCGGTTCCAGGTACTCTTCTAGGATATTTTTTAATACAAATTCTAATCTTCACATCAACCCTGTGACATAGGCCTGCTTTCCAGATGAGAATGCCTAAGAATTAGAGAATTTGGAAATGTGCAAAAGTGGTCCAGCCGAAAAGATTTTGGGGACTTAGGAAAGGCCAGTCCGTGGCACCAGGAAGGCATGAAATACAAGTGACTTGACATTGAATTATTCACTTAAGACTCATTTACTTCTCCCTACCCAGGGACAGATCCTGAGAGGGGTTAGGAGGGCTGAGCAGTCATTCAACGTTCCCTACTCATCTCCATTCTTCTTCCCAGGGATGCATCCTCATTAGCTCTTCTGACTACATGTGAGCGTTCCATTCGGATCCAGCCACTCAGCCTGCCATCTACTCCCTGCAGCGTAACCCAGTCCAGCCCCTGCCTTATGTGTGTGCCCTGTTTTGTGTTCTGAAATGCTCATTCCTCAGCCCGTGTTCCTTTCAGTTTGGTTAAAAAAGGATCTCCTTCTGAAAGGACTTTCTGGTGCTATTTCCAGAGAAAGAATTCACCTCCCAAGTACTTAAACACTCATTGTGGCCCCAGTTGTTCTTCCCTCTTTCATATCCGTTGGAAGTTGTACTTAGAATTCAGACAACTTCTTCTTCTTCTTCTTTTTTTTTTTTTTTTTGATTCAGGGTCTTGCTCTGTCACCCAGGCTAGGCTCCTCACTGTAACTTCAACTTCCCTGGCTTAAGCGATTCTGCAGCCTCAGCCTCCTGAGATCTGGGACTACAGGCATGCACCACCATGCCTGGCTCATTTCTTGTATTTTTTGCAGATGTGGGACTTTGATCTCAACATATTGGCCAGGCTGGTCTCGAACTCCTGGCCTTAAGTGATCAAGTGAACCTCCTGCCTTGGCCTCTCAAAGTGCTGGGATTACAGGTGTGAGCCACTGCACCTGGCCTTGGAAACCTTCTTTTGGTGAGGTTGAAGATTTAGTTGAGGAGAGGGCTCTCATCTGTATTCTGAATCAATTGAGGAAAGATACAAGAAGCTGACTGGAATACTAAATTTATGTTAAAATCCAGAGTTTCTGGATATTAATGTAGAGGAGTCGGCTCTGATCTCCTTTGCATTCCCTCAAATCTGGGACCTGATGCTGGCGTGGTTATCACAGAGGGTAGGAGCACAGCCAGAACCCAGACCCTGTTTGAGTTCTAGCGGGTCCAAAGACAATAAGAGCTAGATCAGTTTAATCTCACAGGCAGGCAGAGGAGCAAGTGCAGTGAGGAGGGGTGCAAGTCTGAAATGTTCCTTCAATATTTTGTCCTCATGAGGACTGTAGGGGATGGTCTCTGTCTTCTACGGGAATAGAAAGAATGGGGTAAAATGTCCTGCCATCGCCCTACTGAGCAGACATGTGTTCTGACGAGCCAGCTAGAATGTAAGCTTCTGCTGGGCAGCTGATCTCCTCCTCCACTTCTCCTGAGCTCTCATTTGCTGCCCAGCCCAGAAGATTGGAAGTGTCTCAAGGACATCACTATGTGTCACATTTCTGCAATGCTCCTTGGAATAACAGACCCTAGAATGCCAATTTTAACCAACTTTGTTAAGCAAATGTACTCTTCTCTATTTATTACCACTTCTATGGTGCCCGTGTGATTTTGAAGTGTTTTGCATATGCCATTAGACCTGGTCTTTTCTGCCAGATTGACTGGAACTGGTAGAACATTTTAGCAGCTGCAGCTGGGAAATCATAGAAGAAATGCCTGAATGTTTTCCTATGTGAGTGATTCTTATCTCAGCCAAAGCAGAAGTAAGATTTTAAATAAGCCAAAACTGTTCCATGATGCAATTCTAAGAGTGAGCCTTGTGTAAAAATCTGGAAAAATAAAAAGTCTAATTGTGATAACTGGAGTTTTATGTGGTAACTCTCTCCTCTTTATGTCATGTTATACCCAAGAAAATCTTAATATATCTTCCTATGTTTATAATATTATTGAGGGTCAAAATTACATGATGAAGGCATAACTGTGCATGGTTCCTGTAGCCACTCAATCCAGATAAATAGACAGATAAACTCTATGTCCAGAACCAAGGAGTCTATTTTGGTTGTCTATTATCTGGATCCACTCATTAGGCTAGAGAAGGGTTGCCAGATAAAATACAAGATTCCCAGTTACAAGTGAGTTTCAGATAAACAACAGTATAAGTGTTAAATATCACATGGGCTATACTTATACTGCTGTTTATCTGAATTTCAAACATAAATGGGCATTCTGTATTTCACTTGCTAAATCTGGCATCTGTAAGCTGGCAAGTACTTGGAAAGACTCCTTCTTCCAAGGAGGAAACCGGGTCATGGGTGAAGGCTTTAGTCAGGGATAGGGGGAAGGAATAATTTTTAGTGGTAGTCAAGTAGGTCAAAGTAATGCACATTGTCCCATCAAATGACTTTCTCCCTTTGAAAAACAGAAACAATTACAGGAAGGTGGGCCTAACCAATGATCTGTGAAAGTTGGAGGATGAGACAGTGGGCCCACATGTGTACATCTAGAAAACCGGCTGGGTGATGTGGATAGGTTTGGCTTTTGGTTATGCGGGTATCCTAGCAATATTATGAGTAAGGGAAGAAAATGAGGTTGTGGGGAATCAGAAGGGCAGCCCTGGCTTGCCGGAAGGACTAGCTCCTGATGGGATGTCTGGTTTTTTTAATATCTAGTATCGAAAGTTACAGGGCAAATTTGGCCTTGATTTGGGCAAGCTATACAATTCAGTGAGGTCCAATGTGGCAGGCTGGTTGTGGGAGAAACACTTGGCTCCCATGGAGAGTGCTGGCAAGAGTTAAGGTAAGTGTCACAACTCTTGACCCAGTATGGACCTGGAGAACATAGAAGGTCATGATGAAAGAAGCTGAAGGCTGGAGAAGGGAGTTAATGAGGACACCAGCTTAAAGCTCTTGGGCTGCTGGACTTCCCTCATCACTCTAAGGATCCTTCTAGGGAAGTCTGTTTGATTCTAGGTCTAGCCTAGGGGTGGAGTTGAGGCAGTTCATGGCCTATCTGCTTTGGTCAGGCTGGCTGAGAGTTCAGGAGGTGGGAGGCCCATGAGATAGACCAAACAGTCAAGATCTGAGTAGCTCACAGGAAGCTAGAGGAACAGCTCCCAAATTGTCTTCATTTGCACCAGGAAGATGTGTGGGTAGAGAGTAGGCAATGTACCAGACACCACATGAAGGAGCAGCAGAAACAGTTGAAGAGGCAAGACTGATTGAAACAGGAAAGTACAGGCCAAAGAGGCAGATGAGTCATCATATAAAGATAGCACTAGATGCCATACAAGGTCTTCTTCTTTTGAAAAGCAGAAACAGTTATGAAAAGTTGGGGATAGTCTTTTGAAGGTTGTGTGTGATCTCTGGCTAGGCTCACAAACCCAGCAGGAGCCTGTCCTACAAAGCCTTTCCCTGAGAAGAGCTTGCAGGTTGGGCAGCCTAAGCCCTTGACAGAAAAGCACATGTTTCCATGAAGTCTGAAGTCTCAAATGATTGCATTTCATGCAGTTTGCCTTGTGAAAAGTCATAGAAATAAATCCAGGTGCACTGTAGGCACCAGAGCTAATAAAGAAGAGAATCTTGTAGACGTGAAAGCAGGAAAATAAGAGAGATAAAAGGAGATATGTGGAAAGAGAGAGAGAGGGAGGCCGTAAACTTTGATGGGTTTTGCCTTTAGTTTCACTGATGTAGGCCTTTTGACTAAAAACTCTGAAGATTAGTGTTTGCTAGACCTTCAGTTACCTTATTTTTCTTTTCTTTTTTTCTTTCTTTTTTTAAATTTTGTTGAGATAGGGTCTCATTCTCTCACCCAGGCTGGAGGGCAGTGGTGCGATCTTGGCTCACTGCAGCCTCAATTTCCCAGGCTCAAGTGATCCTCCCACCTCTGCTTCCCGAGTAACTGAGACTGCAGGTGCAATACCACCATACCTGCCTAATTTTTTTGTATTTGTAGAGGTGGGGTTTTGCCATGTTTCCCAGACTGGTCTTCAACTCCTGAGCTCAAGAGATCCGCCTACCTTGGTCTCCCAAAGTGCTGGGATTAGAGGTGTGCACCACCATGCCTGGCCCCAGTTACCTTCTTTTTCAATATTTAAGTCCGATATTACACAAAAATGTTTGCAATGTAATTATCAACTTCTACAAGGCATTCCTTCCTTGTTTACTTTGTACTAAGTTGATTTATATTACATTGTTGAGAAGCTCACTGTCTGGATGTGAACTGTGCCAGCCCTGAACACTTGCTTGTCTAACTTCTTTTTTTTTTTAACATTTAAAAAATAAGCTTTATTTTGGAGTAATACTAGATTTGCAGAAGAGTTGCAAAGGTAGTACAGAGAAGTCTCATATGCCCCTTACCTAGTTTCCCCATTGTTAACATCTTAACATTACCAAGTACATTTGTCACAACTGAGAAACTGGCTTGTCTAACTTCTAAATGTGCTTCTAAATGCCCAGGCTTTCAGGAGTGGAGAAATGCTCTACTCAGGTTGATGTTTTTTCTTGCTCCGGGAGCCTGAACTTTCCCACCCTTGGCTTTGGTATCCATGTGTGGTCCCTTTTCCAATAGTGTTTTCCTTTCTTAATTGATTTTTGTATATATCATATCTCCATTTACATTCCCAAATGTAAAATAAACTATTTCAAAATGATTTTTTTCATACTTCTAGAGTTGAAACAGAGGCAAAAAATGCATTGTTCTGGCAAGGAAAAATATACTAACAAGAGTAAAATAAAAACAGTCACTTCATATTCAAGGCCAAACTCTGGAATTTAATCATCTCTCATAAAAATATAAACAATTTTTGAAGATTACTTAATCACTGATTGAGTCTGGAAATTAGATATCAAGGAGAAAAACAATAAAACTGTTAGCGTGAAAAGGCCAAAGCATGTTTAGTCTAAGTGTTTAGACAAACACTGTGTGTTCACTCTAAAATAAGAGATCAGTTGTGAAAGAGGGCTCTAGTGAGTGGGTTAGGAAGGTACAATGCATGGGACCACTGGGCAGAGAGTCTACTTCCATTTTCTCAGGCTAATTCTACCACAAATGCTTTGTATCCTCCAAGGTAAGTAACTTTATCTCAAGCCCTGATGTCTTCACTTGTAAATAAGAGATAGTTAGAGATAAAGAAGTGGCTCAAGATTTCCCCAAATTCTAGATTCTGATTCCATAACAAAATCCAATTCCCTAAACACTCAGGAGTTTAATTGAGTATTATTGGATGATTCACTTGGCAGTTAGGATCTTGCTGTGGAAGAGGGTCACCAGTATGAATGTTTATTATGGTGTTGACGAAATGTATAGGTGAGAATTCATGGATAGTTGGAGGATCAAACACAAGATCAATGCTTCCAAATCTGCTTTGTGATGTGGCACACATAGAAAACAGGGGTAAACAGATGAGGATGCCTAGGCCTGGGGCATACTTAGATTCTCTAAACTATTCTCAGTTCCTCCACGGGCTCATACTTAGATTCCCTAAGCTCTTCCTAGATCCTCCAAGGACTGAGAGGATTGATTTCTTATACCCGGTAACGGCACAGCCTAGTCCCAATAGTCAGGAAGCTCTTGACTATGGACCAGAATTTGCTCTAGAATGGAGAGTGACATTTGACACAATAAACACGATAGCTACTAAAGATAACATTCCTTTTATATTTTTATTCTTTTTTTTTTTTTTTGAGACGGAGTCTCGCTCTGTCACCCAGGCTAGAGTGCAGTGGTGCTATCTCCACATCTCTGTTCACTGCAACTTCTGCCTCCCGGGTTCAAGTGAGTCTTCTGCCTCACTCTCCTGAGCAGTTGAGATTATGGGAACATGCCACTGCGCCCGGATAATTTTTGTATTTTTGGTAGAAATGGGGTTTCATCATGTTGGCCAGGCTGGTCTCGAACTCTTGACCTCAGGTGATCCACCTGCCTTGGCCTCCCAAAGTGCTGGGATTACAGGCGTGAGCTGTGCCTGGCCTATATTTTCATTCTTTAGTTCTTGTAAAAAACAAAATTCAGAATGAATGAGAGGGAACGGATGATGTGAAGGGGGGGGTGGACAGTAAATTCAGTTGGTGACACACTGATTCTGAGATACCTCTGAAGCATCTGAATGTAGATATTGAGACGATTGGTAGATCCTCAGAGCTGGAAGTCATGAGGGAATTGTGGGCTGCAGAGAGTTTTGGAAGCCATTAGCCTATATGGATGAGAGTTGAAGCCATGGATGAGGTTTCTCTGAAAGAGAGAAAATGAGAAGAAACTAAGGATAAAGCTCAGGGGAACACTAATATTTAAGGAGCTGGCAAAATCTATAGGGCTCATTTGGAGCTACTTACAGAGTGATTTAAAGTCATTTCATGTGTGAAAAACATAAGACCAATGGATATCCACATATAGATATGATTTGTGTTGTGTAAGGATATACACAAAAGCAGGCAAAGGAACCCATATGATGTGGATTTGTTCACTCATTCATTCATTCACAGTGGATGCATTTATTCTTTCAGCCAATGTTTACTGAGTGCTTACTGTGTTCCTGGCATTATTCTAAACACTAGGGATAGAGCAGTAAGCAAAACAGGATAAGTTCCTTCCCTAGCAGAGTTTTGCAATGGCACATACCACCACACACACCACTAAATACTTTAGAGCTTGCTCTCCAAGAGGGAGAGCAGAATGTAGACAGGCCCTATATTTTTACCTCTCAAGGATCCTGTGTCTTCCTAAAGGATTGCTTGTCATCACACCAACTCATAGCTTTGGTCCTGGTGCTGTATTTGACTTTTATTCACTTAAAAGGTTAACTGGATGGCTGAATTACAGTATTCTAGCCAAAGTATGCTCCCTAGAGGAGTTCCCAGCTAATCAGTCATCTAGCTGAGCTGACATCTGTCTTCCATTCCTAAGGAGCTGGGCATCTGCAGACTGAGCTCACACTGCGAAGGCTCAGCAAGAACTTGGTCTCCCTTCACAAGTCATGGCTGAGTGACAGGGAGCAGCAGAGATCATGGTTCAAATCTGAGATGGCAGATTCTGAGGATAAAGCCTACAGAGACCACTTTCTATTGGAAACTCTCTCATTTTAATCCATTGTCAGAATATTCCAACTCCAGGCCTTCCAAATCCAAGGAAACTGAGGCAAAAATCTACCTTCTATCTTTTTATTTTCCCCAGATTAATATTTTTCTTAAAATTTTCTCAGATAATTAGTAGATCAGAGATTTTCTTTATTTTGGCGCTGGTATGTTTTGGGTTTTCATTGGCTAATTAGCCAACTTCATCTCTAGAATTTTCTATCAATATCTATTCAAGGATGTCTCTAATTTCCCTGGTTCTTTAAAGTAATTCCCATGAAGCCCCCCACACCCACTTCTTTCTCCACTGTCTGGTTGAAATCTAGTGGAAAGCCTACATGGCAGTGGAGATGGGAAAGTAGACAGTCTTTGGGTGAAAATAAACTCCATTATGGCTAAAGAGTTGGCTGTGCCCGTCCTTTTAATTAATGAACTTAAAATAACCTTAGACTCCTTCCTCTTCCATCATCTGTCATATCTAATTAATTATATATGAATTAGATTTCTTAAAATGCTCTATGCACATGCATGCTTTGGCAAGTAACTTTTAATGCATCCCTATTACAGATTGGAACCCAAATTTATTAGCCTATTCTTTGACCTAGTGATGAATGCTTTCAGGATTTATCTTATAAATAGAGCCATACATGCAAAATGACCTATCTGAAAAATTATTTATTGTAGCATTATATGTAATAGCAAAATACAGGAAGTGATTTAACTGTCCATTTATTGGCGACTGTTAATAAATTATGATTCATCTCTACAGTGGATTACTATGCAGCTGTTTAAAAGGAAATTCTTTATATACTGAAGATAATGACCTCTAAACTATACTGTAAAATGAAAAAAGCTAAAATTTGTGAAAAAAGAATACACACGCATACACACATGCATATCCAATTTCTTGTAATATGCACTTAATATCCTTGGAAGCATGCATAAGAAACATCAGTTTCATCAGGAGTGGAGAGTTGGTTAACTGGGGAATAGGAGTGGGAGGAAAACTTTTCACTATAATATGCTATGGGAATTTTTGATTTTTGAGCCATGTAAATTATTACAGATAAATATACAAATAGGAGCTAGAAGAGGTGCCTCACACCTGTAATCCCAACACTTTGGTAGGCTTAGACAGGTGGATTGCCTGAGTCCAGGAGTTCGAGACCAGCCTGGGCAACATGGCAAAACCCAGTCTCTACAAAAAATACAAAAATTAGCCAGGCATGCACCTGTAGACCTAGCTTCTCGGGAGGCTGAGGCGGGGGATCGCTTGAATCCAGGAGGTTGAAGCTGTAGTGGGCCTTGGGTGCACCACTGCATTCCAGCCTGGTAGGCAGAGTGAGACCCTGTCTCATAAATAAATAAACAAACAAAAACACTTTAAATTTTAAAATTCTTCACCTGGCATTTGGAAGCCCCTCGCAATCTGCCCTTGATTATATTATCAGGCATACTTCTAGAATATCACATTTTCCCTTGCACAAGCCCTCTGCTCTGCCCACCAAGCACCTCCTGTCTCATGTATGATTCTATTTAGGTCTTTTCAAAGCCAAGTTGCCAGGTTCTAGTTCCAATTCTACCCAACTCACATCTTGTACCTCCGTGAAAAGCACTGTGCCTGCAGCTGCAGGCTATACTCTCAGCTTAGCCTTTCCTCACTTTGTATTCCCTGGGCATGTAAAATTTGTTAGGGCAACATCTTTGATCTTAGACCCTTTTGTGGAGGGGAGGAAAATAAATGGGGTAGAAAGAGCTGACAAAAGCCTCAAACTATCTCCCCTAGGAAACCAGGCCTACCCATTCAGCTATGGAGATCTCCCCGCTGACTCCTATAAGTCTAATTATCATGACCCATACCACTGCCCAGCACCGACCTTATGTAGCCATACATTGACACGTGTGATCATGCTGTGTCTACCCACCAACTCAATACATCTATGTCTTTACCAAATACTTAGTGAACACCACCATGCTACCATGTTACCAGGTAGCAAAAGATGACCAAGACCCCATTCCTGGCGATAATGGAACTCATAGGCCAATCAAATAACAATTGTACTTGAAGAAATTGTCTCTAAGATAATGCAACATGGAAGTGAGACCTCTGCGCTCTGCATGGAAGACCCAAGAGGGCTGCTAAGAGGATACTGTCCTTGACATGAGTCATTATAACTTTTCAAGTGGAAACAACTGGAAAAAGAAAAAGGCATTTAACAAGAAGGTGTTTCAGGAGAATTCCAACTAATTCAGTTTGGCTGAAGTACACAGCACCTGCAAAGAAGCAAAGGAGGCGAGGGTGGATCCATAGGCATGAGCTAAAACAAATTCCTCCTGTGTGTAGGCTCCTTAGTAGCAGAGATTTTTGTCTGTTTATTGATGGATCCTGGGTACTCCATAGTGCCTGGCACAGTACTAAATATATATTTGTTGTATGGGAAAACAAATCAATGTTGGAAATGGATTAATAAATGTATGTCAGGACCAGAAGTTTGGACTTTCACCTAGAGGGTTATTGAGGGTTTAGGCAGCTCAATGTGAGGTCATACATTCATTTCGGATAAGCGCGTAATCAACTGAAAAACAAATGAAAGTATATAAAGGGGCTCAATGTGAAGGCTTACAGAAAACATACAGACATCATCTCTTTATACATATATGTAATGTCCAATAGTGAAATAAATATCAATAAAAATTTAAAACACCAAGTAAAATTAAAATGTGCAAGATGTACATCTTTAAAAACTATAAAACTTAATAAAAGAGTAAAAAGAAGAAGATTTGACTAAATAAAGGGAAACACCATGTTCTTGGGCAGGAAGACACATATTGTAAAAATGTCATGCTTCCCTAAAATAATATGTAAACGTAATACAGTTTCAATTAAAATCCCGGTGAGGTTTTGTGGTACTTGATGAACAGCTTTTAAAATTCATTTATATGTACAGATGAATGAAGACAGCCAAGAAAAACTTGAAAAACCAATAAAAGTGAGAAAGGGGCTGGCTTAACCAGATAAAAAGACACCAAATAAATTAATGGTAACTAAAACAGTAAGGTATTAGAGCAGGAACACAGAGAAATTGGACAGAATCAAGTATCTAAAAACAAAACTTGTGTGTAGTTAGCAGTGGTAATAGCTCACATTTATTGAGTGCTTACTATGTGCCTGGCATTTTTCTAAGCATTTTGTGTTACTCATTTTATTATCACAAAACCCTCTGAAGGGGGTCTTGTCATTATCCCCATTTTATATATGACAAAGCACACATAGGTTATGCTACGTGCCTGTGGTTTCAGAGCTGGTTAGTGACATCCAGGCTGTCTGACTCAAAAGCCTTCATTTTCAATCACATAAAATGGTCTTTCTTCAGGTAAAAAGCAGAGACATTCAAAACAGAAGAGACAAATTTGGCTATATAAATATTTAAAGCATCGATCCTGAAAAAACAGTGTTAAATGAAAAAAGAAAAGCTAGGAAAATATTTGCAAAGTACATGATAGCAAAGGATTACTATTCTCAATATAAAATGAATTCTTACACATCAATAAAATATGAACACCTAAATAGAAAAAGTAAATCATTATGAACAAGACAATTTATACAAGAAAAATGTAAATGGCCAATAAACATATAAGATGCTCAATCTCAATAGCAATCAAAAAAAGAAAATTAAAATGAGATGTCATTTTTCTCCCATCAGAATGATAAGAAAGAAAGGTAGGAGCCTAGGGTTGGCAAGAACATGGTGGGAATAGTGTCAAGTCAACAAATACTGGAGCTTGAGGTACAAGGAAAAATCAATAATATTGATTCTACCTTTATTTAAAATGTTGATATTTTGTTCATCATGGACTTTTCTTCCATGAATTTTGATTTAAAAATATTGTATCAAAATATTTGCTTTGATTACTGAGGTTTGTTTATGCCACATTAAATTTTGTGTCCAAGGAAAAGTGCCTCACTCATGTCATCTTAGTCCCAACTCTGCATGGACAGTCTGCAAATATAAATCAAAATGTTTAGGTATGCTTAGCCACTACTAGTACAGCAATTCTTTTTCTAGGAATTTAACCTAAAGGAGTAACTCATCAAGTGCACAGAGATAAAAGTACAGAGATGCTCATTATTGGTACGACTCGTAAGAAAAAGTTGTAAACAATCATTAAGGGATTGGTTAAAGTATGCTATATTTGTACACCAGAATACTATACAGGCATTAAAAATGATGTCATAGAGGTGTGCATATTTAAAGGAAAAGATATCTATGTTTCATTAAAGAGTACATAAAAAAGCAAGAATATGTACAATATGTACAGTAATTCCAATTATGCAACATACACATAACTCCAAAAAAGTCTTAAAAAATAATAAGTTTTTATTGGAGTGACATGAAAAAGTAGCAAAAGGGAATGTCATACTTTACAGTCTTTTTCATCATGGCAGCTGTTTTATTTTCTCTCACAAAACTCCCTTTTGCTAACATACCCTCATAATTTTTTGACATATTTTAATTTCCCCATGGTAGCATGTAGTGCCTCACATGCCAGCATTTAATCTGCCCCCATGTTTTCAATTCTGTAGCTCTGCCCATCACCCAGGAGGATAGTACCTTTAACACATTAGCCTTCTTTCCTACAAGGCAAGTGTAGCAGACATTTATTTTTGTTAGAAGAATTCCTTGGCTTATGAGTCTGCCTCCCTCTATAGAAGCCAGACTCTTGTTATTCCAGCCTCCCTTTCCACTTGAGCACAGACATATGACCTGGGCCCAGTCAATCAGCTGCCCCTGCCCAAGACTTGCAATCAGAAGCTAGTGACTAAAAGCAGCAGGTGCCACGTAGAATCCAGTCTGGTTGTGGTGGTGGCAGCCGATCCCTCCAGTTTTCAGAAGCAGCAATTGCAGGGTTCCCTGTGAAGGCAACCAGTGCCCAACATCTGCCGGGTCAGCACAGCATGCTCCTTTACTGTGTTTCTGTGTTGGGGCTGTTGTGTTTCCTTCAGACCAGCTCTGCAGTATGACTGGGACTTCTGTGGCCATGTAGCCTCCATGCCTGGGTAGCTGACCATTCCACAGATTCTGTGTGTGACTTCACATTCTTTAACAAATCTCTTTCCTGCTTAAATTAAATGTTTGCTTTCCATTGTTTTCAACTAAGAATACTCACTAATACATAGTTATTTTTGGTACTGCCATATATATGTGTATATGTGTGTAGAAATCTGATTTCAATACCCGTTATAGCATACTCTCCCAAAGAAAAACAAGTGTATAGGTTAAATCAAGTTGATATGCTTGGGGAAGCTTCATTAATCTAGAACTGTGTAGTCAAATACAGTAGCTACTAGGCATGCATGGCTATTCAAATTTAAATTAATTAAAAGTAAATAAAATTTATATTTAGCTTCTCAGCAACACTAGCCACATTTCAAGTGTTGAAAGCCACATGTGGCTATTGGACAGTGAGATTTAGAACATTTTCATTATTGTAGAAAGTTCCACTAGACAGGACAATCTGGAGGGATCTTGAGATTTCACCAACACCTCACTGAACCATCACAGCGAGTGAGAAACCACTTTGGGATACATGCATTGCACTATCTGACCATATCATAGAAATTTTGTGTTAACAGACTAGTAGCCTTGCTGAATAGATTAGAGTGTGTTTTACTTCTCTATTTAAATTATTCTTGCTTTCTTGCTGTCTGCCTCCCAACCTCCTATTTTCTTGCTTTCCTTGCCAGGACTTTGTTGGTGAATTTTTTTCAGGTTACTTGGCCATATGCTATAAGTCTTCTATGATAGCATCTGCCCCACCAACTTTACAGGATTGTAGTGAGCCTAACAATATAATTTGGGAGGGAATTTCATATTCATGATTGGTCTGAAATGAGCCCTGACATTAGATGATTCTATGATTCTAACATTAGATGATTCTATGATTCTAGCCATCTGACTTTGAGCAAATCACTGAACTTCCCTTGACTCCTGTTTCCTCACTAGTTGATTGAAGAGTTGAGTAAGACAATTTCTAAGTTCCATTGACAACATTAAAAAATTATCTATTTTATATAGAGCCCCAAATACTTTATTTATGATGTCTTCAGCGGAGCTGAGAATAGGAGTTCTGATGCTGGTGGCCAGTGATGAGGGATGTAGAGATGGCAGTAATCAAGAATGAGTCTTTATTTAGGATTTGCTGGGCACTAGCCCATTTTACTAGAGGACAAACAGAATATAAAAGGCAGAATAGCAAAGTGAAAGCTTATACTACAACATCTTTCTCTCAAATCACTCAGTGGTCTTATTTTTCATGCACTGTAGTTAATGTTTAAATGCTCAGAAGAGCTTGAAATAAGTGAAGTTTTTAATCTCTTTCTTTTTGAGGTGCCCGGCTTCATGGTTGGCAACACATTCCTTGCTATGGGAACACAGTCTACCTGAAAATGATTAAATTGTTGTTCTAACTAACTATATGTTCTTCTAAAAAATGTAAACACATATTTCAGAGTTACCCCTTTAGATCAGCACCAGATCCATCCCAGAGAAAACCTCTTGAGCCTCCGCAAAGGGCTTTCTATTCAGGAATTCAAATACACATGACAGTGTCAAACCATCTTGAGTCTCCTCCACTACAGTTTCTATTACCAGATTGAAATGTTAGGTCAAAGCTTCTTGAGAAGCAAGGGTATTCTAGGTGAGAGTGTGTTAAGGTCTTGCAGGTTGGATAGCTTAGAATATCTTTTAGAACTTTCTATCAGGAAAATGGATAGTCCTTATTGTTGTTAGGGAATTGTGTTATGATAACAACATTCATTAAACATTTTCTCTGTGTTAAGCACTTCATATGCATTATAGCATTCCCATTTTACCGATGTAGAAACAGGGATGCAGAGTGGTTTGGCAACTTGCCTTGCCTTACATCTCATAGTTAATTGATGGTGTGAAGTTGAGAGGATTTGAAACTTGGAGCTGCTGCAACCATCTTGCTCCTACTTCCAGGTGGAAAGTGAGCACAACAAACAGAAGGAAGAAATTAAAGAAGCGAGCTGAGAAAAATCTCATCCTGATGCAACAAGGGAGCCCTAAAATCGGTTGTGCCTGAAGCCAGCTCTATCCCTGCACACTGAAGCTTTGAAGAATCAGTCCCAACCCTTTTCACTTAAGCTTTGGGTGTTAGTTCTTCTTTAATATGTACTCTCGAGAATTTTACTTGATCTAAACTTGTTTTAGTTAATGTTACCAGTGAAAATATACATAACCTTATCTAAGGGATAAGTTTTAATTCAGGAATGTGCAGAAAAATAATTCAATTTTTTTTTATTGTGGTTGAATTTAAAACCACACCACCCCCATTGTGGCTCCCATAAGCTGGCTGGACATGGAGGTTTGTATATCAGACTCACCCCCTACTTCCTCATTCAGGAACCTAAGCCCTGAATTGCACTGGAGAAATAATTTAATGTGGCATTTTACTGAAACATCCTGTGGATATTTTAGGTATTTGCACAGAGAATTTTTTGACCTTTGAATAATGTATGTGCTGAGAAAGGTCTTGGGATATTTTAACAACATGTTAAACTGCGATAGTCCTGATGAGATTTATTTTGGTCTCTGTTGGCTGCTACGTTTCTTCAAATCCCATTGGAATTTTTAGTTTCTGTGAGGACACTTTCAAGATTTTTTTACTGCAGCATATTTCATGCCATTTAATGGCCCCTTTATCAAAGATGACAGGCAGGCGGTTGATAAGCTCTCCAGAGAGTGACTCCTCATAAGGCCTTTCCTCTATTAATGTGCTATAGGTACATTGCTACTGACCTCCCATGGCCACCTGAGCTTCCACTAGGCCCCTCCAACTTGATGTGTCTTAAAGTGGATGCTGGGTACTTAAAATGAATACACAATTTTCTAACACTTAAAACCACTGATTAATTCTCTGAAAACATAAGTGCAGGTGATCACAGGCATAAACTAGCCAGTATAGCCAAAGGCATCATGAGGATTGGATCTCTTCCACAGGACATTAGATGATTCTATGATTCTAGCCATCTGACTTTGAGCAAATCACTCAACTTTCTTCGATTCCTGTTTCCTCACCAGTTGATTGAAGAAGTAAATATTAATTAAATTAATTAATTGAAGAAATAAATATGATCAGACTTCCCCCATCAGCCCCTTGGTAGAGGAGGCCAGAAGTAATTCTATCAGTGCAGTATGACAGACTACAGCTTAAACAGAGGATTATTTGAAGGTGCATGCATTTAGACCAATCTGCCAGAACCACAAGACGCATATTCTCCCAGAATGCAGGATGGTTCCTAGGCTAGGGTTTGGTATCTTTGAAGGACCTGTTTACATTTCTGTGCAATTAGGCTGTCAGGAAATACATTCCTGCCCCAGAGGACCCTTTGTCTCCTAAAGAAAGGAACCTGCATTGTGGAAATTTGTGGGTGAGAATGAAATAGGTTGGTCCTAAATTATGTCAACTGGATTTTCTTCCAGATTAATAAAAGAGCATGGACTGGACCTATTTGCTCATTGCTGAATTCCTGGAAACGATCACATTGTTTGCATACAACAAGCATGTACTAATTATTTCTTGAGTGAACAAATGTGCCAGAGTGGTGAACAACTGTCTTGAGGAGACAGAAGTTACCTTGCAAAGGAGACTTTTGGAACTGAGTGTTAAAGAATGAGTAGGGGCTCTCTTGATGAAAGGAAAGAGGAGTAATAGGAGAAAAAGAATTGTAGACAAGGAAACAGAATGCACAAAGGAATGGAGACATGGATTTCAAGCTTCTAGTAATTCATAGCAGGAATCTATAAGAAAAATCTCACACAAAGTTATGAATGACAAACCTTCACAATAAAAGTGCAAACAAAATCCCAATTCATAAATGTCCTGCTGTGAACATTGGTCAGAAGCTGGACTTTAGCCAAAACATAAGCATTATACTAGGTCAATTACCTTTGTGAGGTGCTGAACCATTTCTAGAAGTTGGCAGGGTCCTCTATGCTGGTTTTTATAGGCTATTGAATAATGTCAACCTATTCTAGAATGTCGCCTGAGGCTGCATCACTAAGATTCAAGGATTGGTCAGGAACATACGTTAACCGTCTGTGTTTGATAAAGTGGGAAATTCTTCTACAATTGGTCTTTGGCTGATTGCTGTGTTATTACCAGTATTGTGCTTCTGACAGTTTGGATTTGGCTTAAGAAATCTAAGACAATTTTTAGAAATCACTGTGTCTTAGAAACCATTAAACACATTTATCTCCTTTTATAAGTTTAGGATATGAATAAGAAGAGTCCTTAAGGAATGATAATCACCCTTTCTCAGGCCAATGGGATGTGTCTCAAAAGAGAGAATGGGGATAATCTCCAAAGATGTTAGGCTGCTGGGCACACCAGAGCATATTCCTTACTCATGCAAGGGTGGAGATGTCTGCAATCTTTCTAACCAACAACATATCTTGAATAGCACTCATTTGCCAATGGGAAAAAAAAAAGGATAACGTAACATTCCTTATACTAATTAACAAACCATCTGGTGCATATTTAGATGACTCTTCCTGAAGTGCTTGCTTTTGCTTTCCAACTAGGGACTGTCAAATGCTAACCAACCATTCTGAAGCATGAATTGTGTGAATTTCTTATTAGGAAATGCAGATGCTAAACTAATTACACCTGGAGTGTATCTTGAAGTTAACTTATATACACGTATACATACAGACACACACTGTCTATGCTGAACTATTCTGAAGTAGTTACAGAGGAGATTGTGTCTTAATTCCTGATTTTTTCCTAATGGTTCCATCTCTACCTCTACTGCCAGCAAATAATGGAATCAACAAGGCTGCATGAATGAACCAACTTACATTGGACATGATTTTGCTCTTTTCTGTGTCTAATGATGCAGTTGTCAAACATCTTATTATTGTAGTTTAGTTCTCAACAAATTTATTCATTGTCCTATTGATCTGATCTTCCTACTCTTCTGAAAATGAAGAAAAGTAAACTGAAGAAAAAAACTAGTCATGGCTCCAATACCGTAACATAATCACCTTTTGAATTCAGTAAAAAGAATGGTGAACTACAATGTTTAAATTGAAGTGAAATTGTAAATTAAAATATGCTTTTCTTTGCATAGTCTGATTACCTGATTATCTTTTACCTCAGTGGACATTAGGGGTGAGTTATGTTACATCTAATTTATTACCAATGCTATTATTATTAATAGTAGTATTTCCTGAGTATAAATAATAATTTATAATTTATAAGTAAATAGTATTGTTTATGAAATGCTGAACATTGTGAAAAATTTTGTAAAATAAACTGGAATAGAATAAGCATGTTATACTCCTAAACCTGTTCTCAGGTGAGGAAATGTTGAAGTTAGCCATGGTGCAGGTTAATATTCATATGTGTGGCTTGTGTGTCAGGAGAGAAGAGAGGGTAAGATCTGTGTCTTGTTTTGGCCTGAGATGCTTATGTATGAGATGACCTTGGCTTTGATTCTGCTCCAGCCACAGAGCTGGATGGGGATGGTGGATGGTGCCACAAATAACATCCTGGCCAGATTTCAGCCAGGTCTGTGATTTGAGAAGCTGGATACTTTCATGCCTTCAGCAGAAGCCGCTTTGGCAGGAAGGACAATGAGACAGGAAGACCCCAATGAGACCCATCTTCCTCAAAGCAAATTCAAATTACCTGCTTCATTATGTGCAAAGAGCAATGTACAGATCAATGGAAGTGAAAGACATTGCATGTAAGAATAGCATTCCTTCCATGTGTACCTAGCTCTGTGGTTTCCCCAAAGCTCTCAGGTATATTGCCTCAGAAGCCTGGGAAGGTACTGTGCTGTGATGGGAATAGCACTAGCTTTGGAGTCAAACAGTCTGAAAGCTCAATTGTGTCTTGACTGTGTCCCTGCATGTTCATTATTTATAATAACGTATCCATGACAAGGTTTCTGTGATGATTAATGAGGTATCTTTGGGGGAAAATAGCTTTTATTTATAATTGATTGCTATCACCTAAGAAAGGGTGAATGACAGTAGTTGGAAGACTTTTGTTTGTTTATTAGATTGATGGGTGGTGGGCATGCAAGTTTAGACTAGTTAGGGAAGAGCTAAATTGTTTCCACTATTCATTCAACACATGGATATTTTGGATATAGATGAACAAGGCAGACAAAGACCCTGATGTTACAGCGATTACCTTCTAGTTGGGGAAAGACAGATAATAAAGAAATAGTCAAATAGAAAAACCATATGTGGGTAATGATGAGTGCTATGGAGAAAAAGAAAGTCAGGGGAGGGGTTAGAGAATGACTATAATGGAAAGGGTAGCAGGGAGAAGGTGTCCATTTCAAGATGCTCAGAGAAGGCCTCTTTCTGAGATGGTGGAGAAAGTTGTGCAAAACTCAGGGTTGAAGAGTGTTCCTGGCAGAGGTTGCTGAGGTGTGAAGACCCTGCAGTGGGCATGGGGTGGGTATGTGTGACAAATTCCTCAGGGAGATCAAAGGATCAGGAATAGAGTGAGGGATACATGGTAAGAGGTAAGTTCTGAGAGGTAGACAGGGCCCAGATAATGTTGAGAGGCTCAGGTTAGGGGTTCAGATTATATCCTATAGGGGCTGGGAAGCCATTGAAATGATTTGAAAAGAATGATTTTGTTGATGTATATAAGAAAAGGGGAGGGATTCCGAGGCCTAGAAGGAAGAATGAGGGAACTAGAATGGGAAATAGAGTAATTTAGATGCATCCTGGAAAGGGGTTGAGGGAAAAATATTATTTTATCTTCCCACTGGCTTGGCCAAAGAGAGTCATTGGGGAGAAGAGAAGTGACCAAGGAACATTTGTTACATTATTCAAAGTATGGTATATGATGAGAGCTCTTGCCTCTATCTCTTCTACAGAATCTTCAAGAAATGTCACACTGGTTAACAATACTTTAGGGTTAGTAGTTCCTGAGTGGTGAGTGAGAGGAAGTGTTGTGTCTAGCTTAACGGCTCGGCAGAGTGAGAACAGAGGCTGGAACACACATGGAAATACCCCGGCATGGTACAAAGCAGAACTCATGAAGTGTCCCTTTCCCCTTCCATAGTCCTTGCTTTGTTTTCAATTTGTGTATAGGGCCACCTCCTTGTTTGTGGAATGACATTCAACCAGCCTGAGTTCCTTTCGAGGCTGACAGTTTATAACCCTATGGCCTATGGCTTTTATTTCCCAGACAAGGGAACTCTCTAAATGTAACCTTTCCCTCAATTTTAATCACAGCATTTAATGTAATCATTTGGGGGGATCAATCTGAAAATCATCAGGAATTCTTTTTTCTTTTTAGCACTACCATGGATAGTGATTGTGAAACAGAGCTGGGGAAAGACTTTTGTTTTTGATGTTGCAATAGCAGGAAATAGAAAGTTGCTTCTGTCAGCCACTTGGTCAGAATTATATTTCTTTTGCGCCACAAAAGACTTGTAGGAGACTGGAATATGGTTCCAGGTAACCCAACTGTACATCCAATGATGTATGTACCACTGCACAGGAGATGTGTGGCCATTGTTGAGTTGAAAGAACAACTAAAACAGATTCTAGATGATTTAACCTTGACTTAAAGGAAGCCCAAGGGGGAGACCATAATTATAACTAACTTCCATTTTTCTTGGCAGAGTCTACAGTCCATTTTGTTTTCATTTCATTTAAAGTATTCCCACTACTGGATTATCTCCATTTTAGATCAATAATCCCCTTCCTCTCCCTGCAGTGGCTTTAAATGTTTTAAGAATTTGTAGTCATTTTTTTATTTCAGCTATGTCCTGAGTAATCAATCTAGACTACTACTTAGGAACAAGAAATGCATCATAACTGGCATCTTGCAGCTAGTATAAAGAGAATAAATTATGAATTAAATATTGAAACTAACATAGAACTATGCTAATAGGTAGCCAATGGGCACATTTGTCAATTTAAATTTAAATGAATTACAATTAAATAATATGAAAATTCAGTCCTTTATTTGTCACATTTCAGGTGCTCAAAATAGCCACATGTGTCTAGTGTCTACCACATTGATGTAATAGATATGGAATATTTCCCTCTTTGCAGACAATTCAACTGGACAGCCTGATTTAGGAATTTTAATAGTTGGAGTCAAGAGAACAGTTCTTTAGAGTGTATAAAGAGGCAGGAGAGTCTTATCAAACAGATTCCATGACATTTTAATTTCATTAAATATGACATCTTCAGCAATGGATCCATGTGTTAGAACCAATTAGCTATCCCAAAGGAAGAAAAGTGAAGATAACTTTCCCACAAGTTCCAATGTGTTAGTGTTGCCCAGATTGTAGGTTACTTTGCAAAATGGCGAAAAGCATTTGCAGCACGTGGAAAGAGGGTCCCTCTGACAAATAATCACAACGACCTTCCCCTCCCTGGATAAATAGATTGAAACCTCTTCCCCTCCCTGGAGAAATAGATCGAAGCCACTCCACTGCCATCTTGTCAGACATATTTACATTGCTCAACTGACATGGGAAGAAAACAAATTTCCAGTATGAGACTCTGTGGTGGGCCAAGCTGTTTCTCAAGGAGCATTGAGAAATAATAGCAACTCCACATATTACCTTGGGCAAGACAAGGCAAATGATATCCTTAACCTTGTTATCCAAGCATAGTTTAAAGAGTATCTTTTTCCAGTTCTCTGTGTCTCTGACTCTGGCTAGACCCTCAGGGCCTGGCTACTGCCTTGAATACTAAATTCATGGGTATTTTCCTGAAGCTCCTTTGTAGCTCAAGCTGGGCCTGCTCTTCAGCAGCTCAAACTCAAGCAGAGCTTTGGGCCCACCATCTTTTATGATCTCCTGGCACTGTAGGGAAGGACACACTGCGTATATATGCACATTTGCCCACTTGGGAAACATGCTCTCTGAGGGGCTCTGGGAGGTCATGTTCCAAAGGCTTCCTGCATATGGGGAGACTGGGTTAAAGGCAGTTTCGTGGGACAGACTCTCAGCTCAAATCATGTCCTGTAGGGAGCTATGAGCCCTGAGTCCAGTAACTTTAATCTTTAATGCTATGGAATTGGGTAGAAAAAGGCTAAATGAAATGCCTGTAATCATACAGCAAGTTAATTATGGAATCAAAAACTGATTTTTTGGCTGAAATGTCTGTTGCATGATTAAGAAGGTTCCTCTTTTCATTTTGCAGTGCTCTTTATAAAGGAGCTTTGTGTGCCCAGAGGGAAAAGGAAGATGGCGTAGATACTAATTTTCACTTAATAGAGTTTCCTTGGGATGTTTGTTAGTTTTGTTCCAAGCATTAATTGTGGTCTGCCTTCATGCATCTTTTCATTATGCTGATAGGAGGAAGAGAAACAGAAAAAAGGATCCTTCTTTCCCTGCTGTTTAAGACTGTAACTTGGGTTTGCCTTCTGTTTGTGTGCAACAGGTTTGGGAAGACAGGCCATCTCTCTGGTTCTCAGGACCAAATGAGAAGAAGAAAGCCAAGTAGGTGTTTCTCCCATGGTAGTTATCATTAGTCTATGCTGACATCATGTCCCAGCATAAGAAAGTTGCCTGCTTATGGGCTTGGGGCCAAATTCTTGAAGTCTGGAAAATCACCAACCATTCCAGCATCTAGGATCAGACTTCTTCACAGGCACAAACAGGGTTAAAATCCCCTGTGTTTTTGTCTTGCCTTTGTATATTTGTATGTGGAAAATAGGTCCCGGGGGGCTAGTCTTGTACAAAAAAGTGAATTATTATAAATACTCATAATTTGCAAATATATACATGTATGTATAAACACACACTATAGAAGTTTTCTGTAGCAACAATCAAAGTGAGAAAATTGATTATTTAAATTTAAATGGAATGAATTGATGATTTATTGGAAGACATGTTCCAAGAATGGTCTAGGTGTTATAAAAGCGCTTAATCTTCCAAACCGAAAGTGAATTCAGATCACCATTTGGTCACTATTGGCCAAACAATAGTCTAAGCAAGATCAGTTATTCTTTCTTTAATTTTAGTAGAAGACTTTGACATAGAGCCAATTTTGCTTCATGACTGAAAACATTTGACTGCCATTTTCTTTTCTAACTTTTATTTTTATATATTTTAAAATTTAATTTATTTTTAAGTTTTTATGTACTTAGGGGGTACAAGTGCAGGTTTCTTAAATGTATCTATTGCGTAGTGGTGACATCTGGGCTTTTAGTGTACCCATCACGTGAATGGTAAACATTGTACCGATTAACAGGTGATTTTCAACGCTCACCCTAACATTCCACTCTGACACCGTCCCACCTTTTGTAGTCTCCAATGTTTATTATTCCAGTCTGTATTTGACTGCCATTTTCTGAAGGCTGGAGAAAGCATCTCTTCCCATGATCACAGCTAACATATGGTGTGAATGTGCAACCCAAGAGCGATTGACAGAAAATAGATAGCTTTAAGGAACTGAATCACTGCCAGTGTAGCCATCTCTTTTGTATATTAGGCTTAGCCATTCTAATCTTTAACATCATTGGGAACTAGAAAGCATTTGAAAATTGATTATAAGGACAGCATAGTATAAGATGATTTTCTCTCTAGGGAGGCATCATCAAGGAAGGTCTTTGCCAAGAAGCATTCTTTCTCATCCTAAATCCTAGGAGGCACAAGTGGAAAGCTAGGGATGAGTGTTCTGGATCAGAAGGCACCAAAGGGATCCCGGAAACCCTGTGATTACAGTGGCTTTCAGAGATGTGGTAGGAAAAATGTGAGCACCAGTGGTCAGCATGACCAACTTACAGGTCCAGCAAACTGGGTGACCTGAATGGTCATCATGATGGGAAAGAAGTGACCCATGGATCTGTTTGTTCTGTGACAGCACGGTTAGGACTGTGCCCTTTACAGTCACGGGAGGTGACTAATAAACTCACTCACTCCATGGCCATGTGGCCAAGGGTGAGGTTCAGCTTGACTGTACAAAGCATCACTCACTCTGCTGAGTGTGTATTTGGAAGGAGAAAGAGGCAAGTGAAATGTTAGAGACAGCAGCAGCCACTGTAAATGGAAATGAAGCATGCCAGGAGACCTGCCACAGATGAAAAAAAGCAAGCCAGGCACACAAGAACAAAAGGTTGAAGGAAAGCAGGACCAGGACTAGAACTAGGGCTTTGCTAATTTTAGCTAGGTGCATCTACTGACCTCATAGTAAGAGTAACTGATAGTCCAATGAGAACAACAACTGATTAGCACACAGTCAATTAATTATTTTTGATCCCACGTTGTTTAGCAAATCTGTAAGTAGTTCACTCATAGGGTTCCAAAGCTTGTGCTTTCAAAGAATCAAATTAAAGAACTGTTCAAACATTATTACTAATCTGAAAATGGGCAGTTGCCATCCAGCTTGAAGGTTTTATTCCAACTGTGTTTTTTTGAAACCATCATAATGTTTGGGTGTTAGAAACAAAAGACATTAGGAGAATGGACACCAAAACTGACTCATATGGCTTTGATGCCTTGGCATGGAAAATCTTCATTGAGTCTTCCAGATGGCAAGAGGCACAGACAATCATTATATATTTGGCCTCTAAACTGAAAGTGTTCCTGATACCAATATTGAAAAAAAAAAGAAGTGATACTCATTTACTGAACACCAACTATATATAATCTATTGCCCTTGCTATGAATTTCTTTATATACTCTTATGTTTCCCTCACAGTATATCTGGGAGGTAGAATTACTATTCCTCTATTAAAGATAAGGAAACAGTGGTGTAAAGTTTCAAGTGAGATCTTCAACCCATTTTCTCATAGTTGCCCCCAGAGCCTGCCACTGAGAACTTAGAGTTTGGAGAAATGACAGCTGCCACCAGGGGCTTACTGATTGGTGTGCTCTTTTTGAAGAATGAACAGAAGTAAAAGTCACACAGTCAGGAAGAGAGAATAAAACTGTCTTTAGTCACAGAATAATGATTGTTTATGTAGAAAATTAAGAAATCTACAAAAAAATTACTAGAACTAATAAGTGAATTTAGCAAGTCTCAGGATAAAAAAATCAATATAAAAACATCTATTCTATTTCTATACACTAGCAATGGATGATTGAAAAATGACATTTAAAAACATTTCACTTACAGAATTCCTGGAAAGCATTAGGGTCTGACTCATTTATCATTAAGGGAGTCTTCTATCCAGAAGAAAAAGGGAGTCAACAGAGAATAGTTGCCAGGAAAATCAAATGTCCACATTTTACATTCAAAGAGTTGAGAATCCTCAGACTCTTTACACCATGCCCAGAGATACTAAATAATTTGCCCAAGTCCACACAATTGATAGGCCCAAAAACTGGGATTTGAATTTTGGCCTCTTTGACTAAAAAAATCTCTAGTTTTTTTCCACAACGCACCTGCCATTAACTAAATTCTCTCCCTGTGTACTCCAAATGGTGGGACACATTATCTACTCTTTATTCCAAGTGTCCAAAGGTTCAAAAATTGTTTCTGAACTCTCAGAATTTCCATTTGGCTCTTGGTTGGCATTCGAAGTCCAATAGTATAATAATACTGTCTGATATTTGAACAATATAGTTTATTAAACTTTCCCACGTATTACCTTGTTTGATTCTCACAATAACTTGTGGATAAGGAATGGGTAAAATAATTATCTCAGTTTTATAGCTGATGCATAGCTAGACCCAGATGAAAATCTACTTTGTAAACATCAATTCAGAAAGAGCACCAGACTTTGCTGACATAGACAGGGTTTTGTTAATTCAAGTAGTTCATTGACTTGGACAACATCTGAGCATTGGAGTTTATTTAAGAAAGTGCAGATTGTTATATCCATTTACTTAAAACAGTACTCTAAGAAAGATGGGGAAAAGGAAGTGAGGCCTCATGTTTTAGAGAATGCCATCAATTGTAAAAAGAAATCGGAAACTCATTTGTAATATGCCTATTTTTAAAAAATAGATGTCATGACTGAAGGCTTTACTCATCAAAAGCTGAACTACTCCTTGTTATATAGGTGTATTGATCACTGACTCAAAACATTCAAGAGTTCGAAAGGGATCTTAGAGGTCTCCTAGTTGAACCTGCTCTTTCCTAGTTGAGGGAACAGAAGCTCCAGGATTTTCAATGATTATTTCTGGTCACACCACTAATTAGTAGCAGAATCCAATTAGAGCCAGACTCCAGGCCAGTTCTATGGTACACCCCAAGCTCAGGAATTTCTTCCCATTCTTTTTAATTTCTATTAGACAGTTTTAATAATAACTTTGAGGTCTCTAGTTCTGAGTGGCCATAATTTTGTAATGCAAGTGATACCAGCTCAGAAACTCCATGCCTGGCCCTCTGTAGACACCCAAAGGAAGGGCTGCAGAACATGGGCAACTCCCAGGGCTTTTCACGCCCTGGAGCTTCCCACCCAAACACAAAATACACTATCATGTGTCATCTTGCTTTGTGACTTCTCATCTTAAGGACTTGTCAAAGCTGGCCACGTAGGCCTTTGAAAATATCATAGAGTTCTTTGAAGTAGGTTGTTTACTTTTCCTGAAACACATCTGCGATTCATCTTATTTGTATTTTAAAATGCAAGTGTTTTGGTCAGCAATTTGAAAGAGAAGTCCAACAGAAAATCAGTATACCAGTCCAATTTGACAGCTTTCATCTAGTCTATCATCACTTTCTATTCATTTGGTTCACTCATTCATTCAACAACTACCTAATGGGTATTTACTACATGCCAGGTACTGTTCTAGCTGCTTGGAAAACAGCAGTGAGCAAAGCAAGGTCAAGAAGGTTTCATTCCAAGGAAAAGAAACAGATAATAAACAAAGGTATAAATTTATTATGTGTCAGATGTTGATGAGTACTATAGCAAATAAGCAGGGTGAGTGAGGATAGGGAGTGTGGTGTGGATGGTGCTGATTGGGATGGGTAAAAAGGCTTCTTTGCTAAGGTGGCATTTTGTGCAGAGACCTGATGGAAGTGGAGAAACAAGCCATGTAGCCATTTGGGGTAAGAACTTGCAGACAGAGGCAACAGCAAGGACTGGCTCCTGAGGCTAGGAGACTGCTCGGCATGTCCAAGAAACAGCCAAGAAATACCAAGTGGAGTGAGTGAGGTCTGGAATGATAGGAGATGAGGTCTGGGAGGTAGCAGGGACCAGGTTACATAGGGCTTTATAGAATAATATAAGGACTTTTGCTTTTGTTTTTTTTTTTTTTTTCGAGACAGAGTCTCACTCTGTCATCAGGCTGGAGTGCAATGGCTCGATCTCGGCTCACTGCAGCTTCTGCCTGCCAGGTTCAAGCGATTCTCCTGCCTCAGCCTCCTGAGTAGCTGGGACTACAGGCGCCCGCCACCATGCCCAGCTAATTTTTGTATTTTTGGTAGAGATGGGGTTTCACCATGTTGGCCAGGATGGTCTCAATCTCTTGACCTCATGAGCTGCCCGCCTCAGCCTCCCAACTTGCTGGGATTACAGGTGTGAGCCACCGCACCCAGTCAGATTTTTGCTTTTTTAAAAAACTGGGTTTTTTAAATTGAGGTATGATTTACATCCAATGAAATGCACAGATCTCAAGTTATTTGTTTTGAAGGTATCTGGCAATTATATACTCTGTCTATCATGCAAACCCAGACATAGAGGATTTTCATCACCTCAGAAAGTTTATTTGTGGTGCTTTCTAGTCAATTCTCCCCACACTCCCAGCCCAGAGATAACCAGTGTTCTGATTTCTATCACTATTCTGGAACTTTGTAAAAATGAAATTATGCATGCCTTTGAGTCTGGCTTTCTTTCACTCAATGGAATGTTTTAGAGATTCACCCATGTTGTTGCAAACATCCATTGTTCATTGCTGGGTAGTACTCCATTGTGTAATTATATCACCACAAGTTTATTCATTTTCCTGTTGATGAGTAATTAGATTGTTTCTTGGTTTTGGCTATTTTCAATAAAGCTGCCGTGAATATCCTTGAACAGGTCTTATTGTGCATGTATGTTTTCATTTCTCTTGGGTACATACCTAGGATTGAAACTGCTGGGTCATAGGGTGACAGATGGTTTAACTTTACATGAAACTGCTGCACAGTTTTCCCAAGCGATGGAACCATTTTATGCTCCCACTGGCAAAGTGTAAGAGCTTCCATTGTTCCACATGCTCACTGACATTTGGGTATGTCTGGTGGGTTTGTTTGTTTTTGTTCTAATCATTCTGGACAGTGTTCTGTGTAAGAAATATCTGTCTACTCCAAGATCATGAAAGCATTTTATCATAGAAACATTACAGGTCTTAGCATTTAGGTTTTAGCTCTAAGATCCACCTTAAATTTTTGTGAATGCTGTAAGGTGGAGGAGAGATGCGGATATCCAAGTCCACATTATTTGTTAAAAACACTATATTTCCCATCGAATTGTCTCAGCAGAAGGAGTTTGCTTTTATTCCAAGTGAGGAGAAAGTTGCTGGGGTGTTTTAAATTTTCCTCAAGGCAATAATAGTTGTCTTGCGTAATAGTGGTCTACTTTGCATATTAGTTGTCTATTGCACTTTTAATACACATATGCATGTACATTGCACACACTTTGAGAACGGGAACTACATCTCGCTTTTATTTTTATCCTTAACTTCAGTACCTAGGGCAGTGCTTGGCAAACCATAGATAATCAATGAAAGAATGAATGAATGAATTCCAGCAAATGACATAGCTTTTTATTTTCCTGTGTAGCCTGTGGATATACTCATTTGTCTGTGACGTACTCACATGGATGTACTCACTTGTACAAATGAGTATATGTGATGTATTCCTACCACACACACACACACACACACACACACACACACACACACACCCACAGCCACTAGAATCAACTTAAGAGATCAGAGAAGAAAAGAAGTGAGGCAGCATTCACTCCAACCTAGAAGCCAAGCCTCAGAAGAAGTGAGAGCCTGGAACTATGAGCCTTATGTATGAGCAGCTCTTGTATAAAAGAGAAGTGATACAAAATGGGTCAGGAATCTAAAAGATGGCAATCCCAGTTTACCTTTGCTTTTATTCTACTTTGATCAAATAATGAGTACATGTGATGTACTCTGTCAAATGTACTCATTTGTCTGTGTTTTATATGGCTCCCACACAGACTATGACCATTTCCACTTGAGGTTGTTAGTCTCAGATTTATGGGTCATTGCTAATGTACATGCAGGATTATATATTTCTTATATATACCATATAAACATATGCTGGCCCCTTACATGGTTAACTTAGCTGCTATTTTTGTTTTCATTTCCAAATGCCATATTTGGAGTAGAGAAGATTAAAAAGCATATGTGGACAACACAGAAATGGCATCTGGAAAGCAGCCCTGTTGCAGCTCTCTCAACTTCCCTTGAAAATTTCCAGAAAGACAGAAACAAGAAAAAAAATCTCACCACAGCCACAAAAAGCATGCTTGTCAGACAGCCTATTGCCAAGACCCAGGAGCCGCCTCCCTGAGGGAGGCAGAGGTAGAGGGGGTGGAGAAAGGCTTTTATGCCTCCCTTGGAGTTTTCCATTTACAGAGCCCCTTGGTCTATTCCAGCCAGAAAGCTGAGTCTCCCTCCCATTTTCCAAGGAGCTGCTTCCTTTTAAGGCAGGCAAAAAGCTGCTTCCCATTCACCCTTCCTTCTTTCTCTATTCACCCAACCTCCACAAATCCCCAAATCCAGTATGATGAGAAAAGGGAGGGATCTTTTTCCCTCCCTTGAAGCATGTGTAAAGCTTAACTGCATCCTGGGAAGTGTAGTTCCATACGTTCAGCACTTAGGTGGATCCAAGAAGTAAAATTTATGGCAGAAGTATTCTATATACTGGGATTGTAGCCTTACATGCACAGCGTTTTGAGTCACCGTCTCAAAGAATCAGACAATGACGGGTAGGAGCAATGCCCCCTCAGGGGTGCAGAGCTGCATTAGAATTTAGAGTTAGGTTAGAAGCTGCACAAACACCTGTTCTCCAGCTGCAGGTGTGAGATCATCATACAAATGGAGGGCTGGCATTGATGAGACCAACACCATACCATGTATGACTGCTGCCTCGAAGTCTCAAGAAAGCTCACCTTATTTAAATATTTATATTGAAGAAGTAAGTTATATGAGAGACTACTTGGAATTGGTGAAAAAATTGTTGCAGACCCCAGGATGTCTATTTCAGGAAGCAGGAGAAAATTTCAAAATTGTTCAAAATATCTTTTGAAATGTAAGCCTTCCTTAGGCAGGCAACACTTTCTACCTTGCATTATGGTTGTTTGTGTGCAACGTCTTAATACACATAGGCATAAACATCTACCCGCACACTTTGATAACAGGAGACACATGTTTCTTTTATTTATATTCCTAACATCAGAGCCCAGCACACTGCTTGGAATGTCATAGGAACTCAATGAATGAATAATGAATGAATTCCAGCAAGTGATGAAATTTGCTCTTATTTTTCTCATTGAGTATGTGGATATTCTCATTTGTCTATGTTCTATATGGCCTTTAAGAAAACAGAAATGGAAAACCACAAGGTCATAGGGATGGGGGTGGGAGTGAAATGAAAATGAAAATGTGAAATGGATAAAATCTGACTGAAAGCTAACAACTCAAGAGCAGAATTAAAATTCAACAAATAACTGAACTAAACCAGTGGAGAACTGAATAATGATTGGAGAGGAAAAACTGGAAATCTCTCTCAGAATGCAGAGAAAAAGGAAAAAGCTATGCATGTGATAGGAGAGATATTGTTAGATGTGGAGGGCAGAGAATGGAGTTCCAACCTCAAAATTATAGGTATTTTGAGTTAGTGAGAATAACTGAAACAGAAATCATTATAAAGACTTTGAAGAAACAATTCTCTGTACTAAAACAAAGAATATGGTTGTCATACTCCAGGCAAAATGAATAACAATTTTTTTATGACAAAGATAAGGAAAAATATCTTGCAGATCTCAGCTGATATCATTTAGCTGCATGGTGTGGGCAATTTTTGGAGCCAAATTTTCTTCATCTTTAAAGGGGAAATTTTCCAGAGAGTCACTAGATCCCTGCTAGACATGACTGTTTTATGATTTCATAAATGTTTGGAGGACTAGAGGGTCTAAGACAGTGATTGACTATTTTAATATCTCATTTGAGATAAACCAAGCAAAGAACGATTGCAAGTCCTCCCAAACAAGGTTTTATTGCCCCTTAATATAATTTGCTCCAGTGCATTAACTGGGATACCAGGAATGTTCTAAGCACCCCCAGATGTTCTCAGAGTAACATCAGGACCTCACAGCCTCTGACAACACTACTTGTTTTTGACTTCATGTGGAGCAGAAACCTCCTGATCATGATGATATCCGTCAAATCCAGCATTAAGATTTTGATCACTAGGACCCTCCAACCTCCCAGCAGATTTTGGTGCACTTCTTGCTCTCTCCTCTCTTCCAGAAGACTCTAGGACTAAGGCATCTTCTCCATGAGCTTCCTCTAAGTCCATGCATGCCCTCAGCCCCAATAATTTTTGGCTACCAGAGCTCCTTCCTCTCAGCCCAGACACCAAGCAACTTTTCAGCATTTATTCAACGTTTAAATCAGCCTCAACAGTGAATGTAGGCTTCCTTTTTGCTCATTTTCAGAGACCAGCAGTTTCATAGAGTGGCAGGATGGCAGGTCCAGATCATTTAGACCACTGCCATGACCAGCGATAGATATGGGCTCCACTTAAAAATAAGGCTCATAGCCGGGCATGGTGGCACAAGTCTGTCATCCTAGCTACTCAGGAGGCTGAGGCAGGAGAATCGCTTGAACCTAGGAGGCAGCTAGCTGAGATCGTGCCACTGCACTCCAGCCTGGGTGACAAAGTGAGACTCTGTCTCAAAAATAAAAATAAAAATAAGGCTCATAGTTCCAGGCTCTCACTTCTTCTGAGGCTTGGCTTCTAGGTTGGAGTGAATGCTGCCTCACTTCTTTTCTTCTCTGATCTCTTAAGTCGACTCTAGTGGCTGTGAGTGTGTGTGTGTGTGTGCATGTGTGAGTATAGGAATAGACATGAATTGCACTAGCCAGAATGTACACACTTACCCTTTCCTGTCTTGCCATGTCCTGTTTTAGGTTATTCAGAATGTTATTCAGTGGCCACATTTGCAGCAATAATAAAAATAGGGAGAAGTCATCAACACTATGAATAGTAAACACGTTTAGAAAAAGGTGGCAGACAATAACGACAGCTGGGAAGTGTTTCAATGGAGTCTTTCCTCACATGAGCACACAGTGGTGTGGCTGCCAGAACTCCTTGGCTTCTGCACTTGATTTACACAATGGTCTGGGTTGCCCTAGTTGTAACCATGCAGTTGGCTCTGGGCTTCATAAATTCAGACCCCAGAATACAGTTTGTTTATGTTATGGCTCCATCCAAAACGTTGCAAAGAAGCCAACTCCCCTCATCCCATTAAAAAGGTATAATACGTATTTTTACTAGCCTGCAGAGCTTGGCGTTCAGAGGTAACAATATGTGCTTTGTTACTCCACAAGTTTGCCGTGAAGTGTGCTGTAATCTTTGCCAGGGGTGTGCTGCTCTCTCCCAAGAGAGTTCACAGCCCGGGAGGAACACTTCAGACTGCTTAACGACTTGCTCGGGCCTTGCCTTATATGGAATTTCTCCTTCTGCACAAGAGAATGACAACCACTTAGAGTGTCAGCCAGCAGGGAACAGATGACAGCCAAAAATCCACTCTGCTCTTGGTCCCAGGATGTCCTATCTGACTTGAACTTTTGCTCTTTAGGCTTGCTCTCTGATAATGAATTTGGGAATGCCAACAGATTTGGAGGAATAGGAGTCACTTAGAAAAGCTAGCCAGACAACTCTACTTTAGATAGCACAGGGGAATGTCTTTCCATTAATCCTGGTAAGTTAGTTAACAAGCACAGGGCATAATATGTCCCCAAATAAATGGAAGAAATGGTGCAAAATGCAAGCTACAAAGTAGGTGTTTGATCATACACATTAATATTTCATCATTTAATTTAATTCAATCTTGAGGTCACAGCTAACAGAAATAATTATATTTATTATTGATCAATAATTATTAGAACCATAAAGAAGTATCCTCATACTCAGAGTCTAGTGTGCCAGCCCAGTAGAGAGAGACACCAATGATATCCCCCAGGAGGTTGAAGGGAGGATGGTGTGGATCTGGTTCAGGCACTGCTATAAGTGCTTTAGATCTACTGTCTCAGTGAATGATCACCACATCCCTATGAGGTAGTCCTATTTTATCTTCATTTTGCTGATGAGGAAACCAAGGCACAGAAAAACTAAGAAACTTGCCCAAAGTCACACAGCTAGTTGTGGCTTCTAGTTGGCAGCAGCCTAGAGTTCAAATACAGGCAGTCTGCTTTATGAGGATTTTAACAGGCACAGATGGAAGAGGGCAGTGGATGTGGCAGAGATGTCAGAAAGAACATGAGAAACACATGGAGTAGGGAACGGGGACATGTCCAGTTCAACTGGAGTATAGGCAAGAGGGTGGGGGGAAAATTACACCTGAAACACAAGCAACTGCCATATTGTAGAGCGCCATGAATGCTAATATGAATATACTCTAACAAATATTATTGCTAATAATAATAAAAGCCAATATTTTTATAGTTTTTTATTGTATGTAATATCTGTAATAGTCTAGCTCTGTTTTTACAGGTGCCCAAAAAGGCCACCAGCAGATGGATTTACCAGTCTCATTTCTCTTTGCCCTTGTCTTACAACTGGTTGATGTCAGGCCAGCCCCCAGGCCACCATGCTGATTTTCAGTTAAAAAGTCACTGGTATTGAGTTTTTCTTTTTAAATTATAAATACCTTCTTAAACAGATGCTTTACTCTAGAAATGTTTTTAAAAATATATTCTATTCAACTTCTAGTAATGGTTAGCAAATTTACCTTGATGTTCTTGGGGTTCCTGTCTTGGCATTCGTGTAGAATTTGGTATAAAATTATAAACACTCATAAGAAGAACCAAAGAATCAAATAGTTCTTCTTGCCAGTCACTTGGAGATCACAGAACAGCATTTATGAGTAGAAGGCATAATCAAATATGATTTCATGAACTGATGCCTATATGAGTTAGAGGCCAAGAAATTTTGAATCATGAAGTAAGGTTCTTCTCATTTCTAAAATACTGTACCTTCAATTTTTTTTTTCCTTTTTTTGAGACAGAGGCTCACTCTGTCACCCAGGTTGGAGTGCAGTGGCATGATCTTAGCTCACTGCAACCTCCACATTCCAGACTCAACGGATCCTCCCGCCTCAGCCTCCCAAGTAGCTGGGATTATAGGTGCTCACCACCAGGCCTGGCTAATCTTTTGTATTTTTGGTAGAGACAGGGTTTTGCCATGTTGCCCAGGCTGGTCTCGAACTTCTGAGCTCAAACGATCTGCCTGCCTCAGCCTCCCAAAGTGCTAGGATTACAGGCATTAGCCACAGAGCCCAGCTGGCTATATCTCCATAATTTTAAAGATTATAAATGACTCTATCAAAAGTTACTCTGTTGACAGTTTCAACATAATATTTACCAGTTGAAACTGATTTTTATGCTTTTGGAAGCTGGTGGCCACATTCTTATATATATGTTTAGTTTATTTTAGGACACTTAGTTGATTAACCACTTGGAATGAAGTAGAACTGTTTTTTTTTTTTTTTTTTTTTTAACTGTAGCAGAGTGACCAAGCATGCAAAGGAGGAAGAGAGAATATGATCCATGGCAAACACAGATACCCCCTATACTCTTTCCATCTAGACTTGGTGAATGGGCTGCCCTTCTGCAGTTGAAGACACATGAACAGCCCAGTTTCTCATTCCTGAAAGGACACTAGGGTTTGCAGGGAATGAGTCACTACAGGGGGTCCCAAGACAACTGGGGCATCAGCCTTAAACATGAGGCGATAGAATCAGCTTTTGTACAGAAGAGGAGTGAGATAAAATGGTCAGGAGTCTAAAAGATGGCAATCCCAGTTTACCTTTGCTGATCAAATAATGTGTGACACTGACATCATTGTATTAGAAATAGAATCATGATGCTTCCTAAGTTAAATGGCATATTGCATGTACCGTCATGTGTCCTGTCATGATGCTGACAGTTACACATTTTTGCGCTGGAAATCAGGACTTACAGTTTGATGTTGGGGTAGGGTGTTGTATTGGTTTGCTAGGCTGCCATAACTAAGTACCAGAGACTGGGTGGCTTAACCAACAGAACCTTCTTTGCTCACAATTCTGGAGGTTGGAAGGCTGAGATCAAAGTGTTGGCAGGATTAGTTTCTTCTGAGGCCTCTATCTTTGGCTTGTGGATGGCCATCTTCTCCCTATGTCTTTACCTGGTCCTCCCTCTGTGCAAGGCTATGTCTTAATTTCCTATATTTATAAGGACACCAGCCATATTGGATTAAGGCCCACTCTGATGACCTCATTGTGACTTGATTGTGTCTTTAAAGACCTTATCTCCAAATACAGTCACATTCTGAGATACTGGGGATAAAGACATAAACAGATGAATTTGGGGAGGACATAATTCAGCCCATACCAGATGTGCTCTCCCAGAAGTGCCCAGGTCTCTTGCAGTATGTAGCAGGGCATCCCCAGGCTACTCCAACAGACTATGGAAATTAGTCATGTGCCCCACCATATTAGAACCACTTTCCTGGGCATAGGCAAGTCCCTAGTGCTGGGGAATAATCACTGGACCAATGATCAAGAGATCTCGTTCTTGTCTAGATTGCTGCTGGCTTGCTTTTGGGCAAGTCTTTTTCTCATCTGGGGCTGATTTCCTCACCTAAGAAATGTTGAGCCTTATGATTTCTGAGGTTGGCTATATGTGAATTTCCATAGTAAGTGCAAATGTGTTTTTATAGGTTAGAAAAAAAAAAAGCCTAAAAAGTATTTTCTAGGAATTGAGAGTTTTAAGCACCTACAATTCTAGAATATACTGTATTATAAAAGTTAAAATATGCAATCCTATATAAAAATTCAGGACCATTTTGCTGTTGTCTAAAATTAGATGTGTGGTCTCCATCTTCTTAATTTGACAGACATTTGGTATGAGTCAATTCCACACAAGGCACAGTGCTCAGCTGTGTGAGAAGGACGTGGGAATTCAGAGGCTAATAAGTTCTGGTCCCCTGCTCCCAAGGAGTTCAATGTTAACCTGTTTTCATCATTGGATGTTTAGAAGCCTTGGATAATATCAAAGGTATCTATGTTGGAGACCATGGGCTTCAATTTCTGGCTGTCTTTTGGCATTTAGAACCTAAACCTCTCTGGGCTGGTAGACATCACTGACATGATTTTATTGCTCCCATGAGGGAAAATTATGCGTAAGATCAAGAGTAGTGATTTCAGTGTCATCACTATTGAAAAATACAGAAATTGAGATTGTAGGTAAACCCCTAGATGGTTATAGTTAAGGACAGAAAGACAAGGAGTGAAAAACTCCATGAAACAGGAAATGCCAAGAAAAGGCCTATAGCTTCCCTAACTTGAGACAAAGACTGTTGACTAGAATCTCTTGATTCTTAATCCAGTGATTATTGTCTAGCAACAGGGACTTGCTCAAGCACAGGAAAGTAGTTCCGATATGGTTAGGGCACAGGGCTAATTTCAATAGCCTGTTGGAATAGCCTGGAGATGTCCTGTTATATACTAGCATATTTGATTCCTTATTAAAGAAATATAATATATATAAAATTGCAAAATTCATAGAACTCTGCAAAAGTAATATAATATAAAGAAAAGAGAGGAAAAATAGTTCTGCTACTATGTTAAAAAAATCATGCAAAACTAAGAATGATACCTGAATTAGAATTGTCAAGGGTGGCCAACCAATGGAGACAAAACTCATTTCCTTCTCATCCTCAGAGCTCTGCCCTAGGATGTGTGTGTGTGTGTGTGTGTGTGTGAGAGAGAGAGAGAGACAGAGAGAGAGAGAGAGAGAGTCTGTGTGTGTGTCTGTGTTTGTCTGTGTGTGTCTGTGTGTATACCAGGATGCTAGCCTGTATGAAATTTCTGTGCTAGATGAAAGGGAGGGGTTCGGATTGAGGCAAGTTCTGGAAAATAATTTGGTTTCTTCTAAGGCTACTTGGATCTAGCCAACTGTTACCATGAAGAAATTTTTAAAATGTTGGCAATCAACTTGAGACGTTCTTTTGTAAGATACAGTATGGTCCAAACAAAACCATGCCTTGGTCACTAATTTACAAGTTCTGTTCTACAGCATCTTCCAGATCTTTATGGTTACATTAATGATCTGAGGCAAAACGTACAACTCAGGACAAGTTTCTTCCCCAATGAAGAAATGTCAGATAGGACCTGATGCAGGCAAATACCCTTGCATCCCACCCTCACCCCTGCTTCTGGCTTCCTAAGCAAACTGTACAATCTACTTAAGTGCGATGTCCACGTGAGTCTTTCACAATATACCTGAATCCACCCAGGCAACCCTAGATTTTCATAGTCAGTTCTGTTTTGTTTGCTTTCAAATGATTTTCTTTCAGTATTCCACTCAGAAAATGTCTAAACTGAGTGAGAAACTGCAGTTGAGTTGGGCATATACAAGGATATCCTCAGTTTGAATCTTCCCTAAATATCCATAAGGGAAAAAACCCCACCTTAATAATAAATTATTCAAATGTGCATTCATTCTTGAAACATTTTAAGGATGTTTACATTGAAACCAGATGCCCGCTCCACAGACAGCCCCCATTTCTGTTGATTTTACAGCTCTCCTGCTCACTTCAGTTTTCTCAGTAGGGTCTTTGTTTTACTCACTAGTAAAAAGAATGTTTCTTTTGTTTGCTTTTCTTTGCCATCCGCGCTAGCCAGACTCTAGAGGGAACTCCGGCCATGCTGTGATTTGGCTAGCATCCCCTTCATTTCACTACTAAAAGTCATATGTGTACATAATAGTAAATCGTTTCTGAGACCTCATGTGCTTGGGCTTTTCCTAGCTTGTTCTTCTTCCATGTGGTTGGAGTTTTGCAGCAGTTTGAGTAACAGTTCGATCATGCTCTCAATTAAAGAAGTTGAGTCAGTTCAGGAGACCCATCTCATAGAGCAAGACGAAGCTAGGATTTCTAGGGAATTTCTCGCCCTTCAAAAATGTCATCTGAACCCAAAGCTTTTATTTCTAAGCTGAGCTGAATCCATCACCAAGTAAAGAGCAGGAGGGAAAACTCATTTGTTCAAATGCCTGCAGGTATTGGCCTGAGGGAATATGGGGAGAATAGCTATTTCCAAGAATACCCTTGTTCTTTCTTAGTGATTGGCCATTTAAAGTGTAGCAAGAACCAGAAAGGTGAGCTAAGTCTAAGTAAAAGTAAAAGTCATAAAGATAACTAAGCAAACCTTTTCTACTCACACTCTATTTGGCCTGATTGGTCCTTTCACGTATTCATTTGTTTATTCAAAAAACATTTATTGAGCACCTACTCTGTATTGCTAGGTCTGTGCTAGGTAGTGTAGTGCATATCTCTTGGTGGAGGTGGCAGAAGAGTCCAGAAAATTTTAATGTGGTAACTAATATGGAGAGAAACACATAGGATAATGGGACACTGGAGAAAGGCATTCAATGAAGACCAGTTAGAGTGAAGGTAGAATGCAAGAAGCCTTCTGGGAGGAGGTGGAGCCCAAAGTGACTATGAGTAGGACTTAGCAAGCCATAGTTTTCAAACTTTCACATGCACAGAAATCTCCTGGGAATCTTGCTATACTGCTGATTTTGACTCAGGTCTGGGGTGGGTCCAGAGAGTCTGCATTTCTAAGGAGCTCCCATGTGAGGCCAATGCTACTTTGGGTAGGAAGGAACTAAATGATGACTTGATATGGGAAGAGTGAAAGAGGGATTGAAGAAAACATTTCAGGTAGAGGGAATGGGTGTGTCAAAAAACCTAGAGGTGAAGGAGCAGGTGGAATGTTTGGTAAGTTGCAAATAATTCAGAATGGGAGAAGCCCAAGAGGATGAGGGGGAATGATGACCTTGAAGCTGGAAGCAGCCATCAGATTATGAAGGACCTTGAAGGTGGTGCTAAGCATTTGGGGCTTTTCCCTAAGAACAAGAGGAAAGCACTGAAGAGTTTTATATAAAGGAATGATTAGAAACACCTCATTTTGAAGAGGATTACTCCAATTGCAATGCAACAGATGGACTTTGGAAAATGCCACCTAGAGGCAAGAGATCAGTTACTGGGCAATCTTATTAATCCACTTGAGAAAAGATGAGGTCCTGAACATAAAGGGTAGCAGTGAGTAGAGAGAAAAAGCAATTGGCTTTGGAGTATTACAGATGTTGAATGATGAGGAGTACTAGCTGGTCAAGAAGAGGAGAGGCAAGTTCAAGAACTGCCTGTTTTCTGGCTTTAGATGAAGTTCGCTCCATTTCAATCCTTATCATAGTGTCCCGCTTCCTCAAGATAATGACTGGTGAACCAAGATACCACTTGAAGTTTCCAAGAGAAAATACCAGAGCCAGGATTTGTACTCATGACTTCTTGATTCAAAGCCCATGTTCATTTGACCATACTCCATTGTTTCTCAGTGGCTTTCTCAAAGCCAGAGAGGAGAAATTAGGAAGTTCCCACCCAAGTTGAGTCTTAGAAATTTTACCACTGAGCGCTGAGGCACAGGGGAGGAATCAAGGCTTTAGGGAATCAGAGTGGCTGGGGTATTTAGTGGTTGTTTCCAAAACCATTCCAGTTCTGCTCTAATAATGGGGGAGAAGGGGAAAAGAGGGTGCCTCCTTCCTCAGTTTGTCATCTTCCTTTTCCAGCTTCCAAAAGCATACTTGAGGAAAGCCGTTGGAAACCTGTCAAGCAGTTCCCTATTATTGAAAGACAGTTTGTGACAAAACAGGCATTTCTGCCCTCTTAGGCTTTCTGTGAGTTTCTGAAGATGTTTGCAGTTGATGATCTGCCTGCAGCAAGCCACGTTGACAGTTTCTGACCTGTTTCCAGCACCTTTGCAAATGTGTGTGGAAGCACTGTTCAGATTCATTTTGGATGCTTTTCCGTATATCATGGGGAATTTGATCTGTATATCTCAGAGTCATTTAAAGTTAACTCATCAAGGCAGTTAGAGATTGTGCCCATCGTTTACTAAATTATAAAAAGGATTAACTAAGACTAAAAGCCATCCAGGCATTGGAGTTCTTGACTTATTAAAAGTAATTGAATTCAGCTCTTAACGTTTTAAAAATCAAGGATACTACATTTTTCTGATTTCGAAAATGATACAAGTTTATTGTAGAAAGTTTGAAAAAATACAGAAAAGACTAAAGAAGAGAAAAGAGTAATTATACTTTCACTGCCCTGGTATAACTACTGTCAACACCTTGGCATGTGACCTTTCCATCTTTTTTTTTTTTTTTTTTTTTTTTTTGAGACGGAGTCTCACTCTGTCGCCCAGGCTGGAGTGCAGTGGTACAATCTCGGCTCACTGTAAGCGCCACCTCCCGGGTTCATGCCATTCTCCTACCTCAGCCTCCCGTGTAGCTGGCACTGCAGGCCCCCGCCAACACGCCCGGCTAATTTTTTTTTGTATTTTTAGTAGAGACCGGGTTTCACCATGTTAGCCAGGATGGTCTCGATCTCCTGACCTCGTGATCCGCCCGTCTCAGCCTCCCAAAGTGCTGGGATTACAGGCGTGAGCCACCGCGCCCAGCCCCATCTTTTAAATAGACCTGCATATATACAACTTTTCAATGATTGATACTGTACTCTGTACATTGCTTCCTCATTTACTGTACATTAAAAGTTTTCCCTTGATTTTTCCTTTATTAGATTTTATCGGAGTGTCAAATACAAAACATGCGGCATGAAAGATAAAACAGAAAAAGTACCTTCTAAGGTATCCAAAGTAGCTTGGACTCTTAATTGTAAAATCAAAACCAGTTAAGCTACTTCTCTAAGACCACATTAGTTAGGAACTGAGCAGAACTACAAAGTAGAACTTATGTTAAGTCCATTGTTTTGGTTACTATGAATCCTATAACAGAATCCAAAAGCTGAGAACTAGAAGTAATTTTAGAAATGATCAAATTCAACTTCTTCATTCTCTCTTTTTTGTCTTATTATGGTAAGAACACTTTATGGGAGATCTGCCCTCTTCACAGATTAAGTGTAGTATACAGTGTTGTTAATTATAGTCACAGTGTTCTATGGCAGATCGCTAGAACTTATTTATCTTGCATTTTGTCATTGACTTCCTCCTTCCCATCTGTCTTAGTCAGTTTGGGCTGCTACAACAAATTGCCATAGACTGAGTGGCTTAAACAAACAACAGAAATTTATTTCTCACAGTTGTGGAGGCTGGGAAGTCCTAGATCAGGGTGCCAGCTTGGTGAGGGTTCTCTTCCTAGTTGCCTGATGGCCTTCTGGCCACGTTCTTACATAACTGAGAGGAGAAGCAAGCTCTCTTGTGTCTCTTCTTATAAGGGCACTAATCTCATCATGAAGGCTCTACCCTCATGACCCAATTACTCCCTGCAGGCCTCAATTCCAAATACCATTACATTAGGGATTAGTGTTTCCACATATGAATTTTGGGGAACACAACTATCAGGCCATAGCACCATCCTAATAAATGGCACCACCATCCAACCAGTTGCAGAGACTCCAAACCTAGGCATCATTGCTGCCTCTAGTTCCTCTTGCCCTATAGCCTGTATATAAGCAAGTCTGCTGGCTCTCCTGCCAACACCAAGGGCTCCCTAGCACCCCCACCTCTGCCACCTGAGTCTAAGCCACCATCACCTCTTAGCTGCACATACTCATTGGCCTTCTACCTGGTTTCCCTGCTTCCTCTCTCACTCACCCATCCCCACTCCCACACACATAGCAGCCACGAGTATTTTTAAACTGTAAACCAGATGCTGCCACTTCCCTGCTCACACTCCTCCAACAGCTTCTCATTCAACTAAAATCCAAATTCCTTATCCTGGCCAACAAGGGTCTTTATAATTGGTCCTACCAGTTTCTCTTTCCTTACCTCCCACCACTCCCCCTCCATTCATGTTGTTCCAGCCACAGTGGCCTTCAGACACTTTCTGTAATGTTTCCAGCTGGTTCCCATCCCAGACTATTAGTCTCATTGTTCCCTCTGCCTGAAACCTCTTCCCCTTCATCTTTGCATGCCTCACACCTTGTCATTTGAGGACAGGAACATATTTCCTGACAACTCTATTGAAAACAGCCCACAGCCAGGTGCGGTGACTTGCACCTGTAAGGTGGGAAGATCACTTGAACCCAGAAATTCCAGGCTGCAGTGAGCTATGATCATGCCACTGCACTCCAGCCTGAGCAACAGAGTGAAAACTTGTCTTTCAAAACAAAAAATAGAAAAGCAAAATAATCTAGCCCTCAGCTCCCACCTCCACCCCCTCAGTATCCCTTTACCCTGCTTAACTTTTCCATAATGCCCTCATAACTATGTAACATTAAATATTCATTTATTATTTATTTATTAGATGTGAGAAGAGCCTCACTAGAATGTAAACCTGATGAAGACCTCAAAACCCCTGGAACGGTGCTTTTGCACAGAGTAATCATCATCAGTACATACTTGGTGAAACATTGAAAAAATGGCAGCACAATCTTTCATCACAGGGATGTACCATGATAACCATGCAGATTGGTTTTGATTTTTCATCACTGCACATGATGGTTTGATGAGCTCCCTTATACATAAACCCTTGTTCCCATCTCTAGTTATTTTTATTACTGATATTCTAAGGGACAGAATCACCTAAATCAATGGGTGTATATAGTTATAACGCTTTTGATTCACATCACCAAATGACTTCGCCAGAAGACTGGAACCATTTATAAACATACGGATACCAACAGTATGTAAGTCTGTTCCTCAAACCTTCACTAATGCTGAGTGTGATTGCTTTTGAAATCTTGCCCATTTTGATAGTCAAAATAACAGCATCACATTTTGTGTTTCTTTAGATATCTGTGAAATGAACATTTCTCTCATGTCTGTTTGCCATATATATTTATTTGTATGTGAATTTGTCATTGGACCCACGTTCCACTATTAATCTTCATCTTTTTTCTTATTGACTCATAAGGGCTGAACTGTTGATCTGCTACAGACAGATGTTGTGGATATGTTTTCCTATTTCATAGTTTGCCTTTTGATTTTGATTGTGATGCTATCTTTTACAGAAATTTTCATTGGCTTTTGGCCAATTTTATCAGTTTGCTCTTTTAGGATATGTCCTGTTCCTTTTATACCCAAAAGTCACTTTTCAACCCGAAATTAGGTGTTTGCTTTTTATGCTTAACTCTGTAATCCATATGGAGTTTATCTGAGTGTCAGTTGTGGGATATGAATTCTAACTGTAGTTGATTTTTCCCTAGAAGTTAACCAGATACTCTATGCACTTTACTGGATATCCCATTATTTCACCACCAGTTGGAATTTCAATATTTATCATATACTGATTGCTTTCAATCATTTGAGATTGTTTCATGTCTGGTTAGCTTTTAGTAATTCTGACCATCTTTAATTTTTTATTGATGACTACATATTTATAGGGTACATATGATATTTTGAGTACATGCATAGAAAACTTAATGATCAAATCTAGGTATTTAAGATATGTATCACCTCAAGCATTTATCGTTTCTATGTTTTGACAATATTTCAAGTCCTCTTTCTAGCTATTTGGAAATATACAATACATCGCTGTTAACCATAAGTGACCTATTCTTCTATTGAACATAATGTGTTCTTTCTATCTACCTGTATGTTTGTACCTATTCACCAACCACTCTTTGTTCTCACCCACCCTCACATACACCCTTCCCAGCTTCTGGTAACTATCATTCTAATCTCTACCTCCATGAGATTACCTTTTTTAGCTCCCAACATATGAGTGAGAAAATGCAAGATGTATCTTCCTGTGCCTGGCTAATTTTCTTTAACATAATAATCTCCAGGTCCATCCATGTTGCTTCAAAAAAACATTTAGTGGCAAAGAATACTTTATAAGAATCCCATACTGTATATTCTTCCTTGATACCAATGCATGGTTTAATATATAATAACCTTGTTTGAAATAAGAGGCTCTGATGCCTGGTACCCTTACCACATATGAAGTAACCATTGGTTTCCACCACTAAAATCTCCTATGGTCACAAAGTCCTTTGTGAAAAAACCCAAAGGCAAAGAGAGAGGCAGGTCTGCCCCATACAGAAGTTCAAGCTGTGCACTGCACAACTCCAAGGAGTGTCTATCACATAGCAAGTTATATAAATGGTGCCCCTGAGTTTGATAGTCCACAATATGTACAGTTGTGTGCATTGATCATGAAGAGAGAATTTGTGTTCACATCCCAACTCAGCCCTCAAGAAAACCAACATGAGGTCTTCGAGAGCTTACTAGATCTTAGAGATCAACTTCATTTACAGCAAAGCATGCCAAGGTTCACCAAAAAGATATAGACTTGTCTATGGTCATAAGATTTAGTGATAGAATAGGGATATATCCCAGATTTCTCTTTTTTTTCATTGATTTATCTATGTAACTTTTTAGGTATTTCATTGCTTTATCTATTTCATTTTTTATTTATTTTCAAATAGGTAATATATTCATTCCCCTGGCCCAAAATTCAAAAGGCACAAAATATTATATATCCACAAAAAGTATTTTACCCATCCTAACCCCGCCCCCAACCTCTCTGAGAGTTCCCATAAACAAACCCTAATACCAGTTGGTGACATATCTTTCCAGGGATAGTCCAGGTATATACAAGCAAACGCAGCCATGCATTCTCCAATCACTCCCCTTTTTAACCTAAATACTAACATACTGCACATTATTCTGCATTTTGACTTTTTGATTTATAATATATCTTCATGCTTGCTCCTCACCAGTGCATAAAGAGTTTTTCTATCCTGTCTCACAGAGAAGTTGTGTATTATTTTATGATATATAACAATTCGTTTAACCCTATGGATGGACATTCATTTGCTATTAGAAATAGTATGACAGTGAATAATGTTGTTCTCATATCATTTTGAGCATAAATGATCTGTAGGATAAAACAGTGATCTTTAGGACAAAATTTGTGGAAGTGGGATTGCTGGGTCAAAGTACATTTGTAATTTTGATAGACATTGTCAAATGGTTCTCTATAAAGGTTGTTCCATCATTAGTTGATTTTCCTATATCATCATTATCACTGCTAGCAAACTTCGTACATTTTGCCAGCCCAATGCATACAAGAGAGTGCAGTTTGTGTGTGTGTGTCCATGTAAAGACAAATATTTATTTAAAATAATGTATTTGTATTTTTTTGCAGTGGAATTGGAAATTTTCTCATAGTCCTATTCAGATGTGCAAAGAAGTAGTAGTTTATTTCTATAAGTGACCTAATCATCCATTGTGTACATTTGTCATTTAATGAAATCTCAGCTTCTCCCAGCTTTAACATATATTCTCATTTAAAGATATAGAAAGATAAAGTAAAAGGATGGGGATCAGATTCTGCCCTTCCTCTATTCTTTCCTACAATTTGAGTCTCATGTTGGCTCTTTTGTTCGTTTTCTTTTCATTGACTCATGATAGTTGTACCTATTTATGAGGTACAATGTGAGATAGTGCAGCTTGCATTTGACTTTCTCTTATTATGAGTATGTTTAAGCATCTTTTCATGTGTTTCAAGCTATTTGTATTTTCTATTCTGTGAGCTGTCTATTTCGTTCCTTTGCTCGTTTTTTAAAAAACTGAGCTGTTGGTCTTTTTGCTTACTAATTAGTAGAAAGAGAAGTAACTCTTTCACTAATGATATTGAAATAGAACACCTTTTCATAGTTTGAGAGTCAGCGTATTTTCTCTCCTGACCTGGCTGTTGGTATACTTTTCCCCTCTCTTCTTTGGGGTATTAATCTTTTTCTTCTTGATGTATGGAGTCGTTTATGAATTATAGAACCCAGATTTTTGGAACCGCATTTCCAGCCTCTTACACTTAGATGTGCTGTATCCTCATTTCTTCATTGCACATTTCTTCATTTCATAGAATGGTAGAATGTATTGTAAGTGTACATTTAAAAGTTAATCAATTCCAGAATCACCACAAACTCAGAAAACATAGCATCAGAACTGTGATTCTTTAAGGTGAAGATAGTGTGAATCATTGAGTCTCTGGCAAATGCATCCATCATCATATAAGACCTTTTAGAATTAGAAAAATAATCAAACCTGTAACAAATTTTGCAAGCAATGTGTAAACAGGTACTAGAATCGAAGATACTGGTGATAGTGGAGAAGCAAACAAACAACAACAACAACCACTACCACCAACTGGTGATTAACTGCAATCTTTCAGGCCCATTTTAAATGCATCCTCCTCCGCGAAATATTTCTTGGTTTCTCTGGACGGATGTTGTTTCTCTTGCCTCTGAATTCCCAGAGAACTTTGTACCTCTCTTAGGGAATTTATCAATGACTGTTTTTTATTATAGTTAGTTATGTACATGAGTATTTCCAGGAGTACTGCCAATTTCCTATATTGATCATAGATTTTTCCTAATGAAAGGCTCAAAGGTCCCAAGGTGAAGTATTCTTTTTTGAAGTAAAGTTGATTGTGGTGTAATTTATATATGGTAAAATTCACTCTTTTCAAGTATACAGTTCAACGTGTTTTGACAAGTGTATACATGCTTATAATTACCTCCAAAATGAAGATCCAGAACATTTCCGTCACCACAGTGTTCTCTTGGTGCTTTTGTTGTCAAGCCACCTTCTTCACCCTCAGCCCCTATTGATCACTGATTTGATTTTTGCCCCTATAGTTTTGCCTTTTCCAGAATGTTATATGAAAAGGATCATGCATTCTGTAGCTTTTTGTGTCTGTTTTTACTCTAAACCGCAGTACTTTGAAATTAAACACAGGGGAAATAATTTACTCATTGCTTTGTGGAATTTAGGCTAAGTAGACTTGCTCACCAAAATCATGTCAGTGGTTAGGCAGTGGCCAAAAGGAAAGAACAAAGAGGAAAAGGGAAGGAGAACAGAAATTGAGAAAAACACAGAAGGAAAGTTTAATATTTATTATAATATTCTTTACTGTTTAGAAATTATTTTCTATAGAGCACATCCAATGTCTCCAGCATTTTGTGTCATCTTCACGGTAACTTTACAAACTGTTATTATTCCAATTCTGCAGATGAGGACGCTGAAGTTCAAATTATTTGACTGACTTGTCCCCAGGCAGAACCATAGAAAAATGAAAAATCAGCATTGAATAAACTCTGATTTGAAGGACATTGTTTTGCGGACTCCTTCAGGCTTCCTCTTCCCCAAATTCTAGTAAAAGAGAGTTAACCAGAAGACCTGTCAGCTCTGGAAGGAAGAGCTTCTTGCTTTCACTCACCATTGTAAACCCAGAAACTAGCACTGTGTTAGCCCACTGTATAAGAGGTGTTCATTATATTGTTAAATGAAGTCACGAAGCAAGTATCTATCCCTCAGATCCTTAGAGTACAAATGCACTCAATTTTCCTTCCCAAGAGCTCACTGGGAGTTTTTCTTAACTGTTGCATTTTTCCTCATTTTTTAAAGTTTCCTTTTTTACTCAAAGTAAAACACAAATGATTGCTCAATTCCTGTAACTGTGTGTCAGGGCACATTATCCCAACACAGCCATTGAAGGCACGTGAGTGAGTACCAACTTTTGGGTTGTCTGTCATTTGAATAAAGAATATGGTTTATGTTCATTAAGGACCACTCCAGAGGAAATCTTCAGCTAATCATTTCTTATGTTCTTCATCTAGACCAGTGGAGTAATGATCAAACATAAAGTGATCTATTTGAATGCAAAACAGGCTATACATAAAATGTTTTTAAAATGAAAAGAAAACCTAATCTTATGGCATTTTAAGATGCTGACAAATCAACAGGGTATGTGGAAAATTCCTTCCAAAATAATATGATTGCTTTCTTAAAACCATTCTGAATGTTTGGAGGCAGATAAATATGTCAGGAGTGGTGACAATACCTATCACTTTGTGGATGGTTGTGATGTCTGAAAACAAAGATATAATTTTTTTTTAAATTTTACTTTAAGTTCTGGGATACATGTGCAGAACGTGCAGGTTTGTTACACAGGTATACATGTGCCATGGTGGTTTGCTGCACCCATCAACCCGTCATCTAGGTTTTAAGCCCCGCTTACATTAGGTATTTGTCCTAATGCTCTCCCTCCCCTTGCCCCCTACCCCCGACAGGCCCTGGTGTGTGATGTTCGTCTCCCTGTGTCCATGTGATCTCATTATTCAACTCCCACTTATGAGTGAGAATATGCTGTGTTTGGTTTTCTGTTCCTGTGTTAGTTTGCTGAGAAGGATGGTTTCCATCTTAATCCATGTCCCTGTAAAGGACATGAACTCATTCTTTTTTATGGCTACATAGTATTCCATGGTGTATATTTGCCACATTTTCTTTATCCAGTCTATCATTGATGGGCATTTTTATTGGTTCCAGGTACTTGCTATTGTAAATAGTGCTGCAATAAACATACGTGTGCATGTGTCTTTATTGGAGAATGATTTATAATCCTTTGGGTATATATCCAGTAATGAGATAGAAGACATTTATGCTGTCAACAAACATATGAAAAAAACTCATCATCACTGGTCATTAGAGAAATGCAAATTAAAACCACAATGAGATACCATCTCATGCCAGTTAGAATGGTGATCATTAAAAAGTCAGGAAACAACAGATGCTGGAGAGGCTGTGGAAAAATAGGAATGCTTTTACACTGTTGGTGGGAGTGTAAATTAGTTCAACCATTGTGGAAGACAATGTGGCGATTCCTCAAGGATCTAGAAGGATAGAATTTTTTTTAAATGGTATTATATCATATAAACCTATGTAGTTCCCAAAGAGGTCTTCAAGGTGTTTTAGGTCCCTGGAAAGTTTTTGATCTTTTGAATTTCTCCTTTTCTTTTTACATAATTATGTCTCCAAAATGGCTCCTCTTTTGGCAATAAACTTTGATCAATGGAAGATTAGTGGCACCTGGATTCTAGGTTTAAGTTTCCACTTTTAATTTAAATATTTGTCTATTTAACACCCTGGAACTTTCCAATGAAATTCCATCCTAGAGTGTAAGAAAAGTCTTTATTAATCTAGATATGTGGGGCAGTATAGATATTCACCTTTAAATTAATTGATCAATTATGCTCGCTGGCAAATTTGCCACCCCAGACCCAGAGAAGGGATTACCAGGGCTGGCAGTCTCTTGAAATAGCAATGTCCACATGGAAGTGGAAGTAATACAGCAGCCTCTGTGCTCTGTCATTGCAACCCAGGCCAATGTAAGTCACTTACTGTGAGGCAGGAAAGAAACCCTAAGTTATTATAAAGGAGCAAAAGCTACTTTTATGTACTTATAAGAAGTCTCTTGCCTTGGAGCTGAGAGAATGGGACATTTTAAAAAGGAAAATAGGAGAGTGACATAGAGGAAGTGACTTTTTGCCTTGGAAGACATGGCTTTCCTACCCTCCTTTTATCTCAATGCCCCTTCTTCCCATTCCCCAGGGGGGTGGAGGGGAGGAAAGAGATGGGAATGCTGAGAACAGAAACCAGAGTAAACATTAGGATTTTAGGGTCAGGAAAGAGCTCAAAGATGTTAAGAGGATGTGGCTAGAGCTGGCCACATGATCAGAGCCAGGCACGTGCCTATGTGGACAGAGAAGGAAAGAGAGACCAGAGGGCAGCACTTTCAGGGAGTCAACAAGGGTAGAGTCCTTTCAAGGACATATGTGGAGAGAGCAAAGGACTCCTTGAGGAGCAGGTCCCAACAGCAGGGCTAGAGAGTTGGACAGGTTAACATATCCTAGGGGTCACTGTCACATGAAAAACAGAAGCTGATGGAAACTCAGAGGGCGGAGGGACCACAAAAGCCTGAAACCCAGAAGGCTGGCCTTCTCCTGCCCACCCTCCATTGCCAGGCCCTATTCATCGTCTCCACCTCTTTAAATCTGCCCTTTTCTCTCCATCCTCATAGAGCTGAGACCACGGGCCATACTCCCAGACTGTCGGTAGATAAGACCCTGCCCTGCCTCCTACTTGTTTTGCAACCCTAGGTCAAATACCTAACTTCTCTGTGCCTCAGTTTCTTCATCTGAAAGATGGGAATAATACTACCAGTATCCACCTTAGGAATTGTTTGGGGTGCCAAATGAACTGACACTTGTGAAGCATTCACAGGGTACTTAACATTAGTTTGTTACCTATGTTAGTTTCCTAGGAATGCTGTAAGACCTGACCACTCACTGGGTGGCTTAAAACAAGAGAAATTCCTCTCTTATAGTTCTGGGAGTGGGAAGTCTGAAATCAAGGTGTTAGCAGGGTTGGTTCCTTCTGGAGGCTCTAAGGGAGAATCTGCTCCTTGCTTCTCTCCTAGCTTCTGGCAGCTGCTGGAATTTCAGGGATGCATAGACCCTCAATGCAGTGTGGAAGGGAAGTAGTTGGAGTTCCTTGGCTCGTGGACACATTGCTCCAATCTCTGCCTCTGTCTCCATGTGGCCTTCCCCTCTGGGTGTGTGTGTGTCTTAAATCTCTTTTTCCTTTCTCTTATGAAGACATCAGTTATTGGGTTTAGGTCCCACCTTAAATTCAGGATGATTTATCTCAATATCCTTAACTAAATTATTTCTGCAAAGACTCTATTTCTAAGTAAGGTCACATTCACAAGTACAAGGGGTAGGACTTGGACAGATCTTTTGGACAACCACTATTCACCCAGGTACAGTCATCATAATTATTACTTTCAATTCAGGTTCCTATTGTCTCTTGACTATACTCTCACAATAGTCTCCCTGCCTGCAGTCTTCATACAGGAATCCATTCTCAGTAAAGTAGCCCCAGTGAGCTTTCCAAAACATCTTCCTTGTTTACACCCTAAAGTGGCTCCCTGTCACCTGCAAGGGAACATCTGACATGCTGAACCAGACTGTGACCTGAAGCTTACCTCATCTCCCAGGGCCATCTCTCACCCCCCTCCATTTTGCACATCCTTCTCCAAAACAGGGTGACTCCCAGAACTCTAAACACACTGCACTCTTTTACACCTCCTGGGCTTTGCACAGCTTGTTCCCTCTGCGTATATACTACCTCCCTCCTAACTCCCTTTGAAAGCCTATGCATCCTTGAAATTCAGTTCTTATTTCATCTCCTCTGAGATGCCTTCCTGGACCCTTCTCTGGCAGTTCCCTTAGATCCCAAGAACTGCCTCCTTATCCTCACTGATTCTTGAGCTCATCCCTGTCATCAGACTGTATCAACTGATTCCCAAAGGTCTGTTAATGTTTCTGTTGCCCCTTGAGAGTTGCACCTTATTCAACTCTACCTCACCGATGCCAGTGCATTAGTGGAAGGTGTTGAATGATGAATGACTGGTGGATGGATGGATGAATGGATGGATGGATGGATGGGATGGGATGGATGGATAGATGGATGCATGGGTAGATGAATCAATGGATAAAGGGATGAATATTTTAAAAAAAGAAGAAGAAGAAAACTCTGAGTCAGGAATCATTTGGAACTACAAGGTGAAACCTGGACTAAAGCTAGGACCGTCTGTGATGAGAAGACCTGAGCAGTTAATAGTGAGGAAGGAATGTGGACACTCAGGATTCATATCTTTGTCATATAAATAATGAACAGCCATGTATCCAAACTGCTCCATAGATGATGCCAAGAGTAACTGCTGAGCAAACTCATTATAGCTCTGATTTTTTTAAATGTCTAAAGCCTTAAATTAAAGAAGTCTCTTTGGGAGTGGATAAAACATGGTTCTCACATCTTACATTTCAGTATGAATTAGATTTACCTGGTGCATAAGTTTAAAATGTGGACACCTAAGCCCCACCCCCAGAAATTCTGGATGAAGTCAGTCTGAGGCAGGCTCAATGATTTGTAGAGAGGTTAAAAGTGCAAATTCTGACTCTGCCACATCTGTGCTCTATGACCTGAGGCAGTTTCTTAATTTTTCATCTCTTAAGTGGAGACAATGCTAGTACTTCTTCACAGAATTGTGATGAGTCAAATAGTAGTAAGAAGAGTTCAGCACATGTAAGTGGGGTGGGAGGGAAGTAATGTTACCTGCAATCATTGCCATCTTCATCACCATCATCATCATCATCATCATCATCAGTGACATCTGTGGTTTTTAATCCTGGCTGCATAGTAAAATCACCTAGGAAATTTACAAATGGATCCTGATATAATTAGTCTGGAGTGGGCCTTGGGTAAGGGTATAATTTTAAATCATCCCACCTTTAAAAGTCTGATGTGCAGTCACAGTTGAGACCCAGTAGGCTCTCGATCTGTGCTTCTCAAACTTGAATTGTGCACAGATCACTAGGGCAGTTTGTAAAAATGCAGATTCTGATTCAGAAGGTCTCAGGGTGCTGATAATCTGCATTTCAAACAAACTCCAGGTGATGCTGCTGCTGCTGTCACAGACCACAGTATGAGTCATCGGGCTTTAGGGGATGAGTAAAACCCCCTGAGCCCAAGAGATGCAACCCACAACATGGTCGGGGAGTTGGTATCAACACAGTGACCAACTGTGATGGAGGCCACATGGTTCCTGGTTACGGCCAGGCCTGTCACATGCAGAGTGTCACATGCCTTCCTTCTGGAATTCCCCTGGCTCCTCACTAATGTCCCAGGGAGAAGAGGCAGGCAGGCTGTCTTGGGCTTCTCTGATAAGATATGTCAAGTGTACATGCATTACCCTCCCTACTGTCTGGGGAGTCCTTTCAGAAAGCGCTTAAAGGACATGCTATGCACCGAGCACTTAGCTCTTTAGATTGTGGAGCTCAGGGTCATCGTTTTGCCCATAAAAGGGCCACTTGTGTAGGTCAAACTGCCGAGTCAATGACCCCGCCCAGTGGGAATAGTATTATCACCGCTGTTTTTGGCACAAATGATTTGAGTGTTTTTCAAACACCATTAAATGCCAAGGTCCCTGACCCTCAATGTGGTTCAGGTGTAGGGACTCAGAGGCCCACAGCTAGACTGGCAAGGGAGGGGTGGAAGATTAAAATGGGAACGACTGACAGGCATAGGCTATTAATTCTCCAAGGCTGGCTCTGCATCTTCTTGCAGACTCATTGCGATTTCCTCAAAGCAAAGGCCTTCACTGCCTGGTTGTGCATCATAGAGTTCACAGCATTGTGAAATCGCCCTTAAGGCAAAGCTGACAGCATCTTTATTTATTGTGCATGGATTTCATGTTAGCCTCATCCTCCTTTTGCTGCATGTTGATAAGGCAGAAATAGCGAGTCATTTAAATAGCTGATTACAAAGACTCTGATGTAGTAAATCGACCCTCGAGGTTTTCATTTCATAACCTGTGTATTATTTATCATCCTCATCAGCAGAATAATAAAAGCCAATGCAGACCTTCTCATGAATCCCATAAGGTAGATGTTATTATCCTCAGTTTACCCAGGATAAAATTGAGGCACAGAGAGGTTAAGTACCTTGCCCAGGGCTCCCCCTTGCTAATAAATATGGAGCTGGCATTGGAACCCGGAGCCTTGCAGTGCCAATGCTCTTAGCCACTGTCCCCGACCCCTTTTGTGAGAATGCTGCTGACTAGCATTTATGAGAGTGCTTAGTACCTGCCAGGCACTGTGCCAGGGGATTTACATGAATTATCTACTTTTACCCTCAAAACACTGATATGAGTTAGGCACTATTAATTTCATTTTCAGATTGAGAAAGCTGATGTGAGAGAAATGCAGTGCTTTTCTCAAGTTTAAACTCACCCTGTAAGCTTCAAAGCTGTGATTGGAACCCGAGGGGTCCATGTTCCCCTTGCTCATGTGTTCCGGCCCCTCCTCAGCTGACTTTGGATTTTTGTCCCCTCCTACATCCCCCTCCAACCCCAGAGTGAAGGTCTCCTGGCTCTGTCCAAACATTAGTTCCATCAGGGCTGCCCCACTGGCCTGTGCCCACCCTAATACCACTTCCTCGGAGTCCCTTTTGCCATTGAAGATGATGTATTCACAGGTTCCAGGGATTAGGGTGTGGGCATCTTTGGGGGCTGTTGCCCCATCTACCCCTACGACACCATTCTGCAGGTCTTTCAGGAATCCTGCAGGATCCTCCTGGTTTCCCTTCCCACATCTTCTTCCCTGCCTCATCCCTGGCAGCTGGAGTGACCTTTTAAAATGTAAATACATCACTCTGCAGTTTGCTTAACCCCTCCCAAGGCCGAGATCTGGTGGGGCCACTCTCTGGCCTCCTCTCCCCGAACCCCTCCCCTTGCTCCCTCTACCCTGGCACAACTCCATTCAGGGTTCTCTGATTGTCACTTCCTCCTCCCATACCTAAACCATCACCCCCATGCCACTCTGTCCCCTTAGTGTTGGCTTGTTTCAGAGCATTCCTAAGTTACAGTGTGCACTTCTCTACTCTTAATGTCTCTCTCCCTTCCCTGGATTCTAGGTGGAAAAAAGGCAGCTGATCTCTAGCACATGGGATAGTACCTGGTTCAAGATATGGACCAATACATGTGGCAGGATGGAAGGAGGGAAGGTGGGATGGAAGGAAAAGAGGGAGAGAGGGAGAAAAGAAGGAAGGAGAAAGGAAGGAAGGAAGGAAGGAAGGAAGGAGGGAAGGAAGGAAGGAAGGAGCAAAGGCAGGTAGGCAGGAAGGAAGGAAGAAAAGAACAAGAGTGAAGGAAGAAGGAAGGGAGGAAAAGAGGGAAGGCAGGCAGGAAGAAAGGTAAGAAGAAAGGAAGGAAAGAAAGAGAAATGGAAGGAAAGAAGGAAGGAAGAAGGAAGGGAGGGAGAGAGAAAGGAAAGAGAAAGGAAAGTAGGAGGGCAGGAGGGAGTAAAGCAGGCAGGCAGGAAGGAGGGAGAAGAAGGAAGGAAGGAAGGAAGTCGGCTTAGTTGATTGACCTTTTAATGTTTGTTATCTGAGGCCTTATTCCTTAGAGAGGATGACAGTCCAAGTACTTTAAAAAAAGTATCCCTTTTGTCTCTTTCAAATGCGTATTTTTTATTCTTAAATTTTTTATTGATACATAGTATTTGTACATATGTATGCAGTATATGTGGTATATTGTTACATGCATAAAATATGTAATGATTAAGTTAGGATATGTGAGGTATCCAGCACCTCAAGCTTTTATGATTTTTATGTGTTGGGAACATTTCAAGTTCTCTCTTTTAGCTATTTTGAAATATACAATTTTTTTTTTATAATACTGCTAAATGTTCCTGATACTTAAATACTTCCACACTGTCACATATGGTAAACAGTAAGCTCATCACCTGATATTATTACATCTGCCACTTAGAAGCTGTGTGACTGGATGCACTCTGTGCCTCAGTTACCTCATCTGTAAAATTTGGATAATAATAGTGCTACCCTCATAGGCTGATATGAGGATTACATTAGTTAATATGTGTAAAGCACTTTGAATGAATTCAATAATACAGTCAGCACCATGTAAGTGTTTATTAAATTTAAAAATAGGCCAGGCAAGGTGGCTCATGCCTATGAGGCTTCAAGAGGCCGAGGTGGGAGGATTGCTTGCACCTAAGAGTTCGAGACCAGCCTGGGCAACATAGTGAGACCCCATCTCTATTTATAAAAAATAAATAAATAAATTTAAAAACAACTTAGGTTCAAGACTATCCTCTCCAATCCTCAATTCATACCTTTATTTAATTTAAAAAGACTGTTGGAAACTTTCAAGTTTTTACTCGCGTTAGTTTGTTTCTGCCTTATCAAATCTCAAAAATACTAGTTTTTACTCCTATGAAAGTAAAATGGCAAAAGTGTACCTTTGCCCTTTTTTTTTTTTTCCACCAGTGGTCATATTCTTAGCAAATAAACATTTTCTCTGTGGGCTGGGGCTGTTACAATGTTTTTTAAATAGTGGGATTATCAAGTTAAGGGTTTTATTGGCTCAGAGGGCAAGTGTGAAATCTTGAGTCTGTCTGGTGCTGGGGTTTGAAACCTGATGCCCATGTGTTGCTTGCTTTATTAGGTCACCACCTTGGAAGGGCTGCTTCCTCCTTATTAATGAAAAGCCTGCTCCATTTGTTTTGGCTTGCACCAACCTAACAGTGTCTTTAAATCAGCGACAGACTGTTTTCCTTGGAAGCCACAGAGTCCAATAGTTTTGGACTAAGCTCAGATTCTGGCTGGAACTTCCAAACTGGAAGTAAAATGACTTCACCTAACTGTGGTTGGGGGGAAAAGCCAGGCAGGCTTTTGGAAAGTGGATTTTGAATATTGGAGGATATTTGTGAAGGTGCCTGATGAGGTGGACTTAACACTGTTTGAGGGTGATGTGGACAAACCATTTTCTTATTCTATTTCAACACAGTGCTATGTTTTATTTAAATGAGTTTGCAACTTGGGGTCCTGAAATCTATTTTTGTTTTTGTTTCCACCTAGAATAGAAAGCACTTTCAAGCTTATCCTGGGAGGCAACAATAGATTGAAAGGGTAACTACTGTATGTAGATGCAAGGGAGGTACCTTCTTGGGGAGATTGGGTGAAGGCTGTTCTCCCTAGAAGAACTAAAGGCTGGGTAGACATGGAGTCAGAGGAAGCTTTGGTTGGAAGAAAGACAGTGGCGGTAACCCAAGCCCAGAGAGAGGATTCACTGGCATTTGTGCCTTTTCTGTGCCATCAACTGCGAGCAGAACTAGGGAAGGGCAGCTCTCAGAGTTCAGACAACCAATGGTTGGCTAGGTCAGAGGGGCTCTCAGGCTGGGTAGGAGTTGGCCAGACTTCTTGTGCTCTTCCATTCATACCCAAAGGGAGCTTCCTGGGTCTTGAAGATAAACCCACTTTCTCTTGTTCCTTTCAGTTGCTCTGATATTCTAAGACCCAGAGCAGATTTTTTTTTTTTTTTTTTAACCAGGATTCCATGAGTCTTCTACGAATGTCCTTGGAAGAATTCAAGGAATTCCTGAAACCCCAGAAACTACACATAAAATGCTATATGCATGTGCACTGCTCTGAGCAGGAGTCTATAGTTTTTACCAGATTCTTGAAAGGATTCTGTGAACTCTTCTCCCCTAAAGTTTAGAATCACTGTTCTGGATGGTAGCAAAAACCACACAGTAGAACACTTTGGACTTTTGTCTTCCACCTCTCATAATAAATGCAGAATTTGGCATAGCCAAAATGTTACAAAAAGGTTTGTACAGCATCAAAAGACCTTGGAATGCACATTTTACAGGTAAGAGGCAATGACCAGGTTAGCAACCAGTCAGGAACATTCATGAGCAAATGCTGGTCTAGTCTGAAGGGCCATCTTGGGTACACTTGGGCACAATTGGTGCTGGGATGAACATGACACTCAGGAGTTTTTACTGGAACACAGGCACGTAGAAACACATCCAGAAGGATATAGGTGTCAACAGATAAATAGGATTATGCTCATAATTAGAAAATAGAATTCATTGAACATCTGCAATATGCCAGGAGCTTTGTATACATTATCTCATTTGATTGTCACAATAATATTGTGAAATGAATACTATTGTCTTTCCCATTTTACAGACAGAATAGCTTAAGCTCAGAGAAGTCAAGTAAATTTCTCAAGGTCATTAAGTGGTAAGAACTGGAAGATAAGTTCAGGTTTGTCCAATCTATGCTTCTTCCCAACTTAAGTAGCTTCATCACATGCAAACAATGATCATGGTGGCTTATGGGACATCAATTAATCTGACAAGAGCTCCTTCGAGGCTGTGACTTTATAATTTTTAGAATTAACTGAAAGAGTGACAAGTTGAGCATTCAATTTGCAAGTCACGCTATGTTTGGAATTAGGAGGGATAACCACTTATCCTTCCCAAAGGGACTGACAAGCATACCCAGAGGGGGTGGGATTTCTGGAACTCTGTGAAGTTAACAAGAAGGGACTTGGAAAGTTAGAAGAAGGAGGGGGAGCTGCATTCCAAGCATAGCTCATGGTATGAGAAAGCACCAAATTTGGAATGGGACGAACAGATGAAGAAGGTGTCAAGTTCTCTGGGGAGGAGTGGAGGGTACTAGATGCCAAATACAGGGTAAAGCTCTGGCAAGATGCTGTGGTGACTTATCTGAGCCTAAAACAAAGGAGAACCATCCCAGAATCCTAGAAATCTCCCTTCCCCCAAATCAATGAAGGGAAGTTTCATAATGATGGACAGAGTCCCAGATGGAAATTGACTACTTGTTCTACAGAAAGGTCTTCAATTCTAACAGGGAAATCTCTGATCACAGGAAAAGCTATCTCAGTTTCAATGACTTGTCCACTGATAGAAGATAGTGTAAGAAGGGCTCATTTAGGGGGAGTGAGAAGTAAGGAATTAGAGGAGGAAAGATGGTAACTGAGTGGGAAGAAAGAAAATCATGAAGGAACAGCAGGAGGTGCCTGGGTCGCAGCCCAGGGAGCATTAATGATCCTACCTCCAGTTATAGGGGCACAATACTTAATCCAACCCAGAAGGTGGAATGCAACAACCTCCCTCTCCTCCCCTCCCATCCCAGAGACATTACCCCAGCAGATAAACAACTGGCATGACCCTCCAATAGAAAGCAAGATCACCTTTGCAGCAGAAGTGGCCCTGCCAGCTGCCCTTCTTCTTTCCATGGGGACAGACACTGTTTTCCTTGGGAAGGCCCAGAGAGCTGCTGAGTCTTCATTTCCTGAAGGGTTGGGTCAGATTTGGGAGCTCATGGGAGTTATGCAATTGCTTTTTCTAATTTACAAGTTCTAAAGTCTTGTTCCTCGTCACTCTCTTCTCAAAAGCGAAGGGCGCAGAGGCTCCTGTGGAAACATCTTCCCTTGTCAAGTCTGCACAGGGTCCTCACAGAGCCTCTGGAGTGGCTACCTTCCATGTACTGGCTCCCACCGTCTTCTTCCAGGGAACTCCACAAGGCTCCTGGCTCCCAGTCAAGCAGCCGCCTTTGTGTCTGCTCTTTTTCCACCCCCACCTCCCCAAGTATGCCTTCTTCTCTAGTGGGATAAATTTAGCTCTGAATGAATGCAGAAAGAAGAACACATTAAAGTAAACACAGACCAAACAGCATTCAAATATAGGTTTGGCACACAAACACAACTGACAAAAGATCCAAGTTTTTCTGTTTCCTTCTCTTCTGCTTATCTCTGTTTCTCTCATCTCATCCTCCGACTGCTACACTCTTTTCTGCATGTATTTAAGCTAATTAGATATGTAGATCAGAATGTGGGGCTGTTGGTCTTCAGACCCCATGAAGGAGAAATCACTGAAGTGACTGAGAAACATCAAGGAGTGAATGAGAGCCCCAGGTGGTGCTGGCACTTTCATTTACTGGCTTGATTATCTTAGAAATCCATCCAAAAACTTGAAAGCATATTTTATCTCATGTGTTAGCACAGCCTTTTCTCCTGGTGCACTGAGTCTACAGTGGCTATAGAATGTTGCAAAGTTGGGCCAGGCGCAGTGGCTCATGCCTGTAATCCCAGCACTTTGGGAGGCTGAGGTGGGCGGGTCATGAGATCAGGAGATCGAGACCATCCTAGCTAACATGGTGAAACCCCGTCTCTACTGAAAAGACAAAAAATTAGCCAGGTGTGGTGGCAGGCACCTGTAGTCCCAGCTACTTGAGAGGCCAAGGCAGGAGAATGAAATGAACTTGGGAGGTGGAGCTTGCAGTGAGCCAAGATCACGCCACTGCACTCCAGCCTGGGCGACAGAGCGAGATTCCATCTCAAAAAAAAAAAAAAAAAAAAAAAAAAAAAAAAAAGAATGTTGCAAAATCTTTTTTTTTTGATATGGAGTCATCCAAGTTGGAGTGCAGTGGCATGATCGTGATTTACTGCAGCCTCGATCTCCTAGGCTTAAGTGATCCTCCTGCCTCAGCCTCCTGAGTCGGTGGGACTACAACCATATGCTGCCGCACCTGGCTAATTTAATTTTTTTTTTTTGTAGAGGTGGGGGTCTCACTATGTTGCCCAGGCTGATCTTGAACTCCTGGCCTCAAGCTATCCTCCCATTTCAGCCTCCCAAAGTGCTGGGATTGTGGGCATGAGTCACTGCACCCAGCCTGCAAAATCTTCTAAACATCTTCCCACCAACCAGTCAGCATGTCCCTAAGCCCTAATTGTGAAGTATTTTATTTCACTGTAGTTCTTCACTCTCAGAGCATTTGTAGTTCTCAAAGCACTTTCTCATTCATGAACTTCAATTGTATGAGAATCGAATGGGGCTAGTTAGCTATCCCTGTTCCCAGTTTACAGATGGAAAACCTATTCCCATTTTACAAATAGAGAACCTCAGTTCAGAGCAGGCAAGTAACTTGTATGAAGTCACACAGTAAGTGGCAGAGTTAGGATTAGGACCTAGGTTTGATACTTTGTCTTATGTTCATTCCACTCTACCATGAGCTGCTTTGGGGGAAAGGCAATTTGTCCCAGAGGCCCTGGCTGGGAGGGTCACACATTAGTAATGAGCAATTTTTGAGACTGGCTGGCTACTTCTCAGTGAGACAGGCTCAGAGGGGTCCAGGATCCGTTTACTCAATATATGGAGGGTGTGCAAGGGGTGGGCAGGCAGTTGAGACCTCTGTCATTCCCAAAGGTATCAGGCAGGCACAGCATCCATAGGTGGTAGGAGCTGAAGCTAGGCTTTCCCAATTTCATTATTCATTCCCCAGCCAGCAGGGTGGACAGGATTTAGTGGGCAGGCCACCATCCCTCCACTGCCAACCCCGCAGGAAATTTCTCTCTTGTCAGCAGTGCTGACTTGCAGAATGTACACGACATTATTGAAACATGGTTAACAATGAAAGTGTTGATGGCCACACTACAAAAAGGGATTCCAAGCTGACGGGGCACATCGTGGTCATTGTGCTAAGGTAAACTAGACTGGCCCCTAAGCTCTCTGAGAAGCCAATGACCCGACTGTGTCTACTGGCATCAAATAACCAGGCTGGGGTAGAACCTGGCCTTCCCAAAGACTTTCTAGTTTGTAGCTAATTCATAGCCAAACTTAGAATTGTTTCTACCACAGAGCACCTTCAATATGTAGGCGTATAACTCTCTTCCTAATACTCAAAAATTAACCTGTTCTTCCCATATTTTCCTAGGATTTAATCTATCTCCTCTTAAATTTTAAAATTCCTTCTTATTTATGATTGTTAGATTGACCCAGTATAAAAAATAAGACTGTAGATGTCTAAGAATCATTAAAAGTAGAGTCTAGTAAAGACATTTCTAGATAATAAATGACATAGGGCAGAATCCTCTTGTTTAAAAGATGGAAAATGAGAAGTATTGACTAATGGGAGGAATGTTAAGAATACCGATAGCTCACCCCTTAAAAAAAAGTCTACATAAAAGTGTGGAGAAAATCAAGTCATTCACTTAACTTGGTCTATGGCATTTTTAATGAAGCAATGATTGGGTTGAGTGATCGAGACCTACCATTTCCAGAGCACCTACCATGGCCAATCACAAGCCTTTTATATCTGTTATCCTTATTTATTACAACATCCCTGTGAGAGGGCTGAGATTCCTTATTTAATATAACATCCCTGTGAGAGAGCTGAGATTCCAACTTGTCTTCAGAGTTCCTGTCTTTTTTGTGTCATACCTACCTCCTACTTCCTAATCCCACTTTTCAAAACTTTTGTCATTAACAGGACTACTACTCTGGACCAACATCTGAATAACACAATATTTAAACTCATCAGATATGACAACCCAGTGAGACTGGACATCACATATTTTCATTTCCATCTTAATGTAAGGAAACTGTCATTCCAATCTATTATGTGATTTGTCCATAGTACCACAACAAAGTAAATGTAGAATGATCTCTAACCATTCGGCTCTAATTGATTCCCACACACTCTCCTTATCTACCCAATTTCCTCTAGGGACTCATGTGGATCAACTGACATTGCCAAACCTAACCAAGAGAAAAGGAAACCATCGCAGTGAAGTACTAATATTCATTTCTAGCCAGATTTCCAATTGCTCATTTTCAATCTGCTCTGTAAAGACCTTAGTCAATATGTACCTTAAGCGACATTCAGCCTAGTTTATTTTTCACATTGATGCTGTTTTCTGACTTCTTTCTCTGTCTTCTTGCTCCATGGGGACTCCCTATATGAATCTATCATTCGGATCCCATGGAGAAAAATAGCATATACTTGAAATCCCATCAACTTTCCCAAAGAGCTAGCAACCACAGGAGCCAAGAGGACCACAGGCAATGTTCTCCTTTTGATTCTGTGCAGCTATCACATATGTTTTAAATGACCATTTATTTTCAAAAGATCCCAGGCAAAAGAGAACTAACACAAATATAAACATTTGAGGGGATCCTGGCATTCCTTTCAAAATTACTTTTGTCCAAGGGAAGCTTCAGGTTGCTGGGAAATGTCACACTCGTAACGCTCGCTCAACAAGACTGACTTTTACACAACAGGCCTTGGCAAGTCATTTCCCTTTTGGTATACAGAGCTCTTATTTTCCCCACAAGGGAATCAGCTGTGATCATTTGTGATTCTCAAAGGACTCAGGTTCGAAAATAGATTCAGAAATTTTTATTAACAAAACATCTATTTTGCATATCTAGCATTCTGTATCCTTTTCATATAATGCTTTACAATGAAGTGTCTGTCATAAAAAACATTAAACTGTACAGATGGTGCTTATACAACATAATTTAATGTCCCAGCAAGAACTAGTGATTTGTTATATACATTACACACTATTGTGATGTATGCTTCCAGATTTTAAATCTTTGGAGGGCAAATAGTCACCAATATCGTTGTGGCACTAGACTATGATTTTTTTTTCTTGATACCAGGCTGTGTCCTAATGTCTAATATAAAATAATTATACAATATGTTTATTAAATAAATAGCATAGTTTGGGTTTTTAAATGCCTGTGTTTGTAATGGGTTCAAAGATTTTAAAATACTAAAATTTAGAGAGTTGAAAGGAGAAGTGCTGGAAGAGGAGAAAAGATTTTCCCTCTGCTCCTTGGTCAACCATCAGGCAGTCATTTCATTTGCCTTCCTGTCTCACCTAGGGTTCTTGGTCCCAAGCAACAGAAATAGATTCTAGTTGATAGGAGCAGAAAAAGAATGAAATGAAATTGTATTAGATAGCTCACAGAAAAGATGCAACATCCAAAGAAGGAAGCTTGGGCAATGGGTACAACCAAAGGTGAGCTCCTAGCCTGAAGAAATTCTCTAAAATGCTGCGTCTCCAAATTTCCTGGCAGGTGTACATGCCTGACTGAGCCCAGATTGCGTGCCATACCATGGCTTCAGGGGGATCTGGGGAATAAGTGTCTGAGACCTCCCAGCTTCTACCACAGGATGTGGCTCTGCCTCTCACTATGGCTGTAATATGGGAATTCCCCAAAGATGGGAAGGAGTTCACAAATTGGCAAGCCCAAAAAAAAGAAAAAAAGAAAAATGTATATATGAACAAGTCTGTTACATTTCCTACCTGGCCAGAAGCATTTTGAATTTCCTCTCTTTGGCTTTTTGTGATACCTGCTTTGATAATCCTCAACACTGAATAAACACAAGCTTTTTTTTATTGTAGGTCTCAGGGCAGTTAAAAATCACTTAGGAAGTACACACAATTGGTCATGAGTCTGTAGTCTATTCCTAGTAAATTCAATTAATACAAAGGCTCTAAACCCATCCCTAACCCCCGCCTCACCCCATAGAAATGTAATTCTGTGCAGGTCTTCAGGAGATTCTGATGCATATTTCTGGATAGGAATCATGTTTTAGTTTTTCTCATTTCCTACAGCTTCTTTACAAACTATTTCTATTTTTCTGAAGCCCCAACCCCACACCATCAGTCTTAATCAATGACTCTTTATTCAATTGGGAAAACCAGTTCATCTGATGCAAACTCACTTAACCTCTCTCCCGAGACTTCAACTCAAACTTTCTTCTTTTCTTTATCCATTTCATCCTCCTTTCCTGCTTCGTTCTTCCTTCTTCCCAAGGCTAACTGGCTAATGTGATGCTCATCTGAATGTCCTCTTGACTAATTAGAAACTTTGCCTAATATTCACCTGCCTTTTGGCTGTGTCTTTGGCCTCATTTCCCTGTTGTCTAATTTGCTTTGACCCCCAAGTGTCCAAGTCTTGCCTGACCTTAAAACCCTTTCCACTAGACCCTGCTTCCCATAGGCTATGTTCCTGTTCTCCACCTTCATCTTTCACATCCGAAGGGCTGAAAGAAGCAGTTTGTACTCATGGATGCTTCTCTCTGACCTCTCACTCATCCTCCTTTTTGTTTGTTTTATTTTCAACATTCACTTGGTAGCAGTCATTCCTCAACTCTTGTAAGTGCTTCCAAGCTCCCCTTCAGGACACAAGTCACTCATGGCTTCCTGACAGCCATCCAATGACCTCTTCTTCATCTCCATCCCCCATGACCTTTCAGAAGCATATGGCCCTATTGAAGACCTCTTTCCTTCTTTGTGGCTTTTGGTGTAAATCCCTTTGGATTTTTCCTTCTACTTCTCAGACGATGCTTAATCAGTCTTCTTTGCTGGGCTCTCTCCTCTTCTTGCTCTGTTTTCTCATGCTGGCTGTTCTCATTTCTTTAACTGTAACCGCAAAGTAGATGACACTCGGATGTGTGTCCCCAACCCTGATTCTTTTATTCAGAGTTCAGATCTTTCCAACTGTTCACTTCCAAAGGATGCCCAGGCCTTTTTCCTTCTCCACCTCCCCATTCCATTACTCCTTTTAAAAATTTATTGCAGTTAAATATAAAACACTTAAAATTTCAACCACGTTAAAGCATATGGTTTGATGACAATAAGTACATTCACACTGTTGTGCTCAATTATACTTTTTAAATATCTGTATAGCTGGGAGTAGAAGGACCATTTCTGGTTCAATTGTTTATTCCTGGGACCTGCTTCTATCTCCATATCATTGGCCAAGCCTGGTGCTTAGTGATTAAGAGCATGGACTCTGGTGAGTGTGATCTGAGTTTAAATCTCAGCTCTATAACTGTAGCTGAGTCGTTCAACCTCTTTGGTCCCATTTTCCTCATCTTGGTATTCTCTACAATCACTCTGCTGAAGCAATAACAACTTTGTTTATTTGTGAGCAAACTCCCTTTAAATAACTTGTCCTGTTGGGGCTTGTGCTGGAAATGAAGAAAAAAGGATGCATTTGAAGAAAAGGATGGTTCATAGCCAGAAAGTAGGTTTCTGATAAACTGGAGTGGGATGTTGAATCTGGCACTGGCTGGATTTATGAAACGAACAGCTCCACCTACACTTGTTATGAAAAACTTGGGAAAACAATCCATCAGTAAATGATTTCGGTGAGTGCTTCTATCCTTGGTCAGAGGAGTAATTGTTCATCAGTGACAGGTGAACTTCTGTGAAAATTGAAAGGGCAATTTAGTTGAAATGGAAGCATTTATTCAGGAAGCAGGTGATTTGGGAAAATTTGATGTACATATATATATATTTTTGAGACAGAGTTTCACTCTTGTTGCCCAGGCTGGAGTACAGTGGTGTGATCTCGGCTCACTGCAATCTCTGCCTCCCAGATTCAAGTGATTCTCCTGCTTCAGCCTTCCGAGTAGCTGGGATTACAGGTGCCCACCACCACGTCCAGCTAATTTTTTGTATTTTTAGTAGAGTCGGGGTTTCACCACGTTGGCCAGGCTGGTCTCCTCACCTCAGGTGATCCACCCGCCTCAGCCTCCCGAAGTGCTGGGATTACAGGCGTAAGCCATCACATCAGGCCTGATGTGTTTATCTTTTAACATGCCTTTACATCCTGTGGATCTAAAGAGGCCACTTTAGTTATTTCAGTATTTATTTCATTTTATGAAGAAAAGTTTGCATATGAATATTGGGAATTCTAGCAGGTCCTGCCTTAATGTGAAGAGGCATTTTGTTTGTCTTTGGCATTGATCTCCTTTTGGACCAGGCCTGATCCACTTCTCACATCCAGTCCAGGACCTGTCACAAAAGACTCACATTAGTACCACATGGTATCCTGTTTTAGTAAAGAATAGGTGAGGTATTTTAGTGAGTAGATCCTACTTTTCCTGTCAGATGCAGTGAACAGAAGACCCTGGAAGGATTTCCATCCAGAATGTCACAGGATAATGATAATAAGAGCAGATGTCTGTGATGCCCTTTACAAAGCACCTTTATATACTGTCTCTCATTCGTCTCTAATGACACCTCCGTGATCCTCCATTTTTTTCAGATGAGGAAACTGAGGTTCAGAGTGGTTAAGCGAATTGCCCGAGATTTCACAACTAATACATTGTGAAGCCTAGCCTAGCACCCAGGACTAAAAACTCGCTGCTTCTTTTAAGGCCACATATCGCCTCACCAGGAGGGTGGCCTCTCTGGAGATATACCCTACCCTCGGCTGACTTGATGTTGAGAACTTGGTCATCTTAAGCACGTGGGCCACGTGGGCAAGGCAGCCCTTCCCAAATTGTAAATGTCCCCACGTGGAGCCCAGGCGTCTGGCCGGAGCTAGAAGGTGCCCTGAACACTCAGTGGCCTCAGCCTCCCTGTAACGGCAAGTGCTCGGGTCCCACATTCGGTCAGACGCCCCTCTCCACCGGCATCGGCCAGGTGGAGGCGCCACTGCGCTCTGCCTCCGCCCCAGCGAGCGCGTGTCCACCGGGCCGCGCCACGCCAGCCGTGCGCCCCAGCAGCTCGCCGTGCGCCCGCGCCCCAGGTGCCCACTAGCTCGCGCGCCGTCCGTCTGAGCCTTGGAGACCCGCGGCGGCGATCGCTCGGAGCCGCCCTGGACCGCGGCCTTGGGTCCACCACACTCCAGGGGCGGAGCGAGGCACCGAGACGTCAGGGCGGAGAACTAGCGCCGGGCGAGCGCGCCCTCCCGGCGGCTGCCCGCGTCCCACGTCCTCGGCTGGCGCGGCCGGCGGCGGCGGCGACCGGGAGATGCAGTGAGCGGCGGCGCTGGGGCGCAGCCAGGCAGCCGGGAGGGCGGGGGCCAGAGGCTGAGTCCGGGCGAGCCCGCCGTGCGCATAGCTCTGCCCGCCGACCCCGGAGAGGATCCCCAGCCGTCCCTCGGCGTTCTCCCGGGTTCTAGCAAAGCCCACCGGGGTGCCCATCAGTTTCCTTGGGTGACTACAGCGTGTTTTTTCTTTCCTCTTTCCCCTGCCTGTGTGCCCTTCTCCAGGATGGCAGAGGCGGAATTGCACAAGGAAAGGCTGCAAGCCATAGCAGTAAGTCCACTTTCATTTTATTTTCTTGCTCTATTGTCTGGGGTGGAAGGGGGCCCCCGAGGGTTTCGGGGCGAGCGGCATGCCAGCACAGTAGCCGCAGGTCATATGTTCCGGGGACTAAAACTCTGTCAGGGCACAGCTAGGCTGCCTTTTCTTTTCTATGTCTGTAGATGGAAACCCCCAAGGGCGGGCTTTGGACTGGGGATTTGAATGTGGAAGATTGGCTTAAAAATAAGATGCTTGCTGCTGGACTTTGGGGAAGGACTAAACAGAGGCTTGGGGTGGGGGGAGAACTCCAGGAATATTATCACCGAATGCTCAGACATACGTTGACTTCATAGCCTGGAGAACCAAGAGAAGGGTGACCCAAAGGGTGGCTGCCATCCTCTCTGAGGAAGCCGTCCTTCTGTTAAGTGGAAAACCAGGAGTCAGCGACTCAGCCAGCCACGCGGTAGAATCTCCTCCCAGAAACCGGGAATGTTAGTTTTCCCTTCTCTGTTTGATATTGACAAGGGCACTGGCGCAAGCCACCTCCCTGGAGGTCCGGGGACTTCTTACAACTGGGTCCTGGTTATAATATTCCATGAGAGCCTCCTTATGGTGTGGAGTATCTGAAAACCTATTTTCAGCATACAAAGGAGCAGTCGGTTTTGGCAAAGTTCGCAGGCACTTTCAGAAAAGTGTACCCATGTGCATCTTGGGTTTAGAAAAGAACTCTCTGAGACTGCCTAGATTTGAGCAATCTTAACACAGTGTTGCCAATGATCCACAGATGTGGTATTTTTAGTGGAGCCACCACAGCTGGATTATATATTTCCTTCGAGGATGAGGGAATAATTACTGCTACCATATGAAATAGTAACAATTAAAAAAGAAGGTCCGTTAACATATTGGAATAAAAGAATCTCCAGACATTCTTCCACTTAAATACATTTTTTTTTTTCGGTTCGGAAGTTCTCTGGAAACACATATAAATTTGTTGGAGAAATAGTGTGTAATGTTTTAGAAGCAAAGTATATTAAAGTGTTTTCCAAAGTCTTTTTGGACAGATTCTTCATTGGGAAAATGCACACAGACCCTTCTTTTTTTAGAAGCATTTGACGTGGTCTCCATGGCTCTGAGACTCTCTTTCTCAAACGCTTCAAATCTGAAGTGTCTTGGAGACTTCACCACTGAAGTGAGAGAGATGTTTGCTGGCAATATTGAAATGCCATGGTTTGCCTATTAGGTAATCTTTGAACGTGGTGCTCCGAACTCAGGAAGGTTGTTTTTTCTTCTTTCTCTTTCCCCCTGTGCATGTGTATTTTGATGATTTGTGAAGTTATTTGTGGTTTCTAAAGTTGGTGGCAAGGCAGCATGGCCAGTGTGTCATGAACTTGATAAGAATGGTGATATTGAGTTAATGGTGCCATGTAGCTGGTGGGTGTTTTGTGTGACCTGGATAATAGGCTGCTTTAACTGTTGATGCAGGGGCTGTTCCCACTGGCCGCTGCTGAAGGCTTCCAACAGTTGTCACATTTTCTGCCTTTGCACAACCAGCTTTACTGGATGCCTGAGGAACAGCTGAACTCCATGAAAGGACTTGCTTTCCAAACATGGAGCCAGTAGCTGCTAACACTGGGGCTACCCTTTTCCAAGTGCAGTTGAGTAATCCCAGCAGAAGCCAAGTCGATTTTCAAGAAAGATCTAGGCAAATCTTTGGGAATTCTCTTGAGTGTATAAGAATACACACAAATACTCACTCGTGCCTCTTCAGTTATTGAAGAATTGAGTTTATCCTGTGCATCGGGGAAGCTGTTGATTATTCTTATAAATGTGCACCTACACAGTCTGCCGTCCCTATCCATGGGTTCCATATCCACGCCTTCAGTCAACCTTGGATTGAAACTATTGGAAAAAATAATGGATAGCTGAGTCTGTACCAAACATGTACAGACTTTTTCTTGTCATCATTCCCTGAACATATAAAATCAACTGTTTACATCGCATTTACAGTGTATTAGGTATTATAAATAATCTGAAAATGATTAATGTATGTGGGAGGATGTGAGTAGGTTATATGCAAATATCATGCTATTTTATAGGGACTTCAGCATCCTTTGATTTTGATATCCAAGGGGGGGTCCTGAAACCAATTCCCTGAGGATACTGAGGGATGTTGTCAGGACAGATTTGCTAAGAGTGTGTGTGTGTGTGTGTGTGTCTGAGAGAGAGAGAGAGAGAGAGAGAGAGAGAGAGAGAGAGACAGAGACAGAGACAATTGAGAGACAGAGGGAGTTGGGTGGGGGGACTTATGGCCATATCGATAAATGGTTTTATGCTATGCTTTGGCCTAGTGCTCACTCTCTGAATTCTGCAAACCTGACTCTCTCACCACCTTCCTGGAGTTCTCAGGGGGGCCCGAGGAGTTCACAAGCCTGCCCCCAGAACCTAGCACTCCTGAAGTCTCTCTGGCAATGTGAGGGAAGAAGAGAATAGGTCCTCACATCTTCACCTACTTGGGCTTCTCTCTCAGAGGCAGAGCATCGACTGGGATTCCAGTCTGTGGGGCCTTGGGCAGTCTTTAATCTGGGTCTCAGCTCCTTCATCTGTAGAATGGGCTCATGAGTTCTACCTCCTGGGCTGGTTGTTAGGATGGAGGTGAAGCACCTGGCAGGTAGCTGCCATTGGATGATGTTGAGCAGAGCCCTTAGCTAGCTTTTGTCTGTATTGCTGTCTTGTCCTGTGGGGGGTCAGAAGCAACATCTCTGAAGTGGAATGTGTATCAATGGCTTTTTTTTTTCTTTAGACAGAGTCTCACTCTGTCACCCAGGCTGGAGTGCTGCCATGATGGCTCACTACATCCTGAAACCATCCTTCCATCTCAGCCTTACCAGTAGCTGGGATTACAGGCGTGTGCCACCATGCCCAGCTAATTTTAAAAATTTGTAGAGATGGGATTTTGCCTTGTTGCCCAGGCTGGTCTGGAACTCCTGGCCTCAAGTGATCCTCCCACCTCAGCCTCCCAAAGCACTGAGATTAAAGGCATTAGCCACTATACTTGGTCTGAACAGTTTTTTTTTTTTTTTAAATCCCTTCCTTCAACTAACTGAAAGTCAGGGCCCTGCCCAGCATCACTTTCTCTAAATGCTTTAGACAGAAGCAGAGATATGACTTGAGGATTCATTCATCCATTTGCTCAGTAGGTATTTACAGATGGCCTCCTCTGGGAAGGTATTGGCAACACTGAGAAGTTGGTGTCCCCAAGTTTCAGCCACCAGAGGCTGAAACCTTTGTTTCACCTTTTGCACATAATTTCTTGAAGGACAGATGTCCTGAGACCTAAGATGCTTGTCACATGAACATCTGTGGAATATCCCCCCCACAAAACTGAATTAAATACTTAGAAACTACAGTGCTTTAATGGGGTCTTCCATTTATGTCCAGGAACTAATCAATGAGAAAAGATGACTCTTATCCTATTTTCTGCCAAAAGAAGAGCAAGTCCATCTTTGACAATGATCTCTATGCTCACATGCTCCTTTCATCTGTAGGGATACTCCCCAAACTTTACATTTAGAACACGGTAAAAAAGCCTGTGAAACAGCATAAATGAGAATGGTAATCCCAGGGACTAATAACAGCAATTGCCATTTATTTAATATTGTTCATTCAGCAAGGCATGGTGTGAAATACTTTTTGTTTTTCATCTAACGTTATTTATAGTCTAATGGAAGAAACACAAAAGCACATAAGCAGCTACTATTCAGGAGTACTATGAAAATGAGTACCCAGGAGGAACATGTAAACCAGTCTCAGAGTTGTGACACCATTCCCCAAAGAGAAGACATTTGAGTAAGTCCTGAAAATTGGGTAAAATAAAATATAAAATAACATCATAACCTTCCCAATTACCAGGAGGCATTTGTTTATTTGTTATTTGATTATTACTTATTCAGGACATTTAGTGTGAGAAAGGGAAAGGCAAAAGCATGAAGAAGTTAAGTCAGTAGCTAAAGACACAAACTCGGAATGAACACTGATTTTCAGCATGTATTATCTCACTGAATCCTAAAAAGAAGCTTATGAGGTAGGCACTACAGTATTACTCATATTTTATAGGCGAGGAGGTTCTAGAACTGGCCTAACATTAAACTGATAGTATCAAAGCCAGGATTTGAACGCTGCCCACAGCAGGCCATTGGAGCCTTTGCTTTGACTGCTGCCCTGAGCTACCACCCAAGATGGCGGCAGCGTCTCACACTTTTCCCATGAGCATACTGTGCAGGTGGTCTCAGCAGCCTGAGTGTGAGCCCAGGAGGGAGCAGCAGACTGACTCCATTGCAATGAGAAAGCTTGAGACAAGCCAGGAGGCCCACCTGCTTTTGAGAGTCTTTCAAGCCTGGATTCAGTGCATAGAAACACCCAACATAAAATTTAATGGAAAGAGTAACATTCCCATGGGGAAGAAGCTGTTGTGTCTCAATAGAAACCAACCTTGGGGGAGGGTGCTATTATGTCTGCACATTGGAGAGGAAGATAGTTTTCTTTGGGCATGAGTGAAAATAACTAAATATTATAGAAATTGTCTTGGGTGAAACTCCTAAGAGCCACATGGACAAGGCTCAGGTTACACCAGGGACCAGCATAAGTATGTATATGTATGTGCAGAAATAGGAAATGCTAATCTAACTTATGCTGTTCTTTAGGGAATTTTGTCATTTAATTAGAACCCACTCTGTGAAGTAATAAAAATGATCTTTGCATTTGTGCAGTACTTTATGAAAACCTTTTTTTGCTACCTTCTTCCTGAGGTGTGTAGGGCAAATCTTACATGCTTCACAGATGAGTATTCAGAGCTATCTAAGCTTACATAGATAGAGGTGGAAGAGTTGTAGTAAATCCCAGCCTCTCCTGACTCCCAATTCTTGTATTAGTACGTTTTCACGCTGCTGATAAAGACATACCCGAGACTGGCTAATTTATAAGGAAAAAGAGGTTTAATGGACTTATAGTTCCACGTGGCTGGGGAGGCCTCACAATCATGGCGGAAGGTAAAAGGCACATCTCACATGGCGACAGACAAGAGAAGAGAGCTTGTGCAGGGAAATTCCCCTTTATAAAACCATCAGATCTCGTGAGACTGATTCACTGTCATAAGAACAGCACGGGAAATACCCATCCCCCTGATTCAATTACCTCCTACCATGACCCTCCCACAACACATGGGAATTCAAGATGAGATTGGGTGTGGACACAGCCAAACCATATCACTTGTGTTAGTGGTACATCCAGCCTTGGAAGGGTGCTTTGATGTGGGCTGAAACTGCCACTAAGATTCTGCTGGACTAAAATCTTCTGACTGGGAGGAGAGGAGTGAGCTTGGATGTGTCTCTTTGGAATATGCCCTTGTTAGGATTTCACTTTCGGCCTCTTTCATTCTTGAAACTCTCACCAAGGGGGCAGCTAATGAGTTTATGGCTTTCATCTGATTCTGTTCTCAGTCCTGCATAGACCTGAGTATACATTGTTGGCCCAGGCTGGCTGTGCCGTGGGCTTACAGAGAAGTGCTCATTGGCTTTTCATTGGATTTGCCTCTCCATGCCTCTTCTTGCCTGGGAGCATTACAGCCTTGAGTACCAGGCTTGGAATGTAGTGCCAGTGGCTAAGGAGGCCACCAGCCTGTTTTTGATCCAGTCCTTTTAGGCTGGCCTGCCCAGTGTGGGCAAAAGTCCTTGCTATGATTTATATACTATTCAGTCCAGCTTCCCAAGGATCCCTCAGAGGATTTAGAGACCCAAACCCAAGCCCTGTAGAAACAGACACTGATTCATGTGGGGACCATCCCTGTCCATGTCCCTTGTGGACTTGTGTCATTGATATGCAGCTGTGAGAGAACTGGAGAATTTAAGATCCTGGTCGTTCATCTGTTATCTTCTGTCTCAGAGATGCAGATGACACCCTGCTTCTAAAATTCCATGTTAAGGCCTAAAAAATTATTTGCATGGGATATTGGTGCTGAGGAAGGGTTCAACTTGGCTGAGTCTGTGGAGCTGCCCACTGGATAGGTGACACTTTGGGCCCATCCAGGGTCATTGCTGTGTCTGGGAGTGCCAAGGCAGGCCTTACACAGCATGCATAAGGGTCACACACCTCCCTGCTATTTATTTGTACCTCTGAGTATTTCAGTCTTCAGCTTATTGGGACAAAGAGCAGCTGCTCTGACAAACTTTAAAATGCTCTGAGACATAGAGCAGTTATCATGAAAAAAATAAAAGTCATCATAGAAAAAGCTAAGCAAGGGGGGTTGTGGGTTATAGTTTGTCAATATCTAAAGGAAAACCAGGGCCCAGTAGAGTTGTTTCTGTATTTCTTTGGGGGCTACTCAATGCTTTGGGGTCACTGCTGTTGGTCCTTTGAACTCTCCACATTTCATCACTGATCCCATTTGGGAATGTTGATGAACTTGCTTGGCAGTAAGAGTTAGTCATTCTGTGGTATGAAATTAACTGAGACAGCAGATGGACATTGATGCACAGAGACGGTGGTCCCAAGGGCTGTCAGTCTGGTAGAGTAGTTACCAGCATGGATTTTGGTGTCAGGAAGGCCTGGCGCGTGTCCTGGTCTTTCCATTAGTATCTGTATGATGTCATTACCTTGGTTTCCTCACCTGTAAGATGGTTCTCTTAGAGGTTTCTTGGGAAATGCTCAGAGAAAGCACGCATTAAGCACTTACAAACTTTCCTATTTATAATAAGCAAATCAACAAATCATAACTCACGCATCTTTAAACAGAAAGTGGACACAAAGAGTGAAAGGAGAATTCTATTAGCCGCAACGTTTTTGCCAAACTAGGAAATTAGATAAATACTAGGAAATCAGATAAATGTTGTAACTCCTGAGTTTTCAATGCATGAAGATAGTATTAATAATAATAAAATGGATTATTCGTCATGGGCAGGAATTGTCAACTTAACAGGCCAGGGGGCCAGCATGCAATGTAAATGAGGGGCACAGATTGAGTCAAAAGTATTGGTCCCTAGAGAGCAGATGCCACCTCTCAGTTAAGATGCAGTTAATTTATGCCTTGTGAGAACGTGGGTCTTATGTTGTTACATAAACTCATTTTCAAGAGAAGCCAGAAATCTGATTTTTAAAATGTGAGATCTCCCACTTAAAAAAGAACAGTATTAACGAGTTTAAAAACTTTAAAAAGATTGGCGGTCACAACACAATTCCTTTGGATCAAGAGGCCGACATTTTGTGACCTTTAGATACAGATAGAGCTTTGAACTTTACAGTATGCTTTCCTTATGCATTGATTTATTTGGATTTCATAAGGATACTGTGAAGTAAACCTATCAGCACCCCTGAGATCTTTCATAATGTTGTAATATCTGGTTGCATTTTCACCAGAGCTTTGTGAGTTTGGTGTCCAGATGTTTGGATCATTGGATAAATAGTGCTTATTTGTGATATCTTTTGACATTAAATGAGCCCTTGCAATCACTGACATTATTGAAACTCAGAATACTCACATCCAGATAGTCCAGATATGTACTTGCTCTCTAACTCAACCAAAAATTCTAAATGACATCAAGTCTTCACCTTAATTTGGGAAACTCCTGTTATTAGAAAAGAATCTTTAAGAACCTATACTCAAGGTAGGCAAATCTGAAATGCAAACCTGATATGAAGCCCAAGACTATCTCATGTCAGCCAGGATGTTTGAGTTGATCCTGATTTATTATTAGCCTCAAGTAATGGGCATTGGAGGGAGATTCTGCTGGGCTCAGGTAGGACTCATAGTAGCAGCAACTGCCATTTGACCGATGTTTTTGTCATGTATGGTATAGAACAGTGATTCTCAAACGTTAGTGCATTAGGATCACCCGGAGGATTCCCTAAAACACAGATTGCAAGGGCACACTCCCAGAGTGTCTAATTCTGTAGGTCTAGGGTGATGTGGCCTGAGAATTTGTATTTCTAACAAGTTCCCAGCTGCAACTGCTATTCTGGGCAACACACTTTGAAAACCACTGGTGAAGTGTAGGAGATGAATAGTAAAGGAAGATTATGACCTGGGTCCTGATATGCGTCACATGCCCATTGTGATATGCCCAGGAGTTTGTGTGGTGTGTGTATTCTGAAGAGGTGAAATAGAATAAAAGGCCAAATTTAGTCTTGATTAATGAGAGCCTTAAACATAGCCCAGTTTGGAAGTCATGCAAGCTGAGTGCGGTGGCGCACTCCCATAGTCCCAGCTACTTGGGAGGCTGAGGTGGGAAGATCACTTAAGCCCAGGAGTTCAAGGCTGCAGTGAGCTGTGATCACTGCCACTGCACTCCAGACTGGGCAAGAGTGACACCCTGTGTAGCTGTGTCATTCTCACATTAGATTGGCTAATCAAGAAGAAGTCTTTGCTTATCTCAGGAACTTGCTTTAATCTGTTTAAGTAAAGTGAGATATCTGTTGGTTACTTGACAACACCAGTTTGGAAGGTTTGCCCAGGATTGGAAGGGCAGGTTGAGAGAGTTTGCCTGGGATTGACTGACTGAAACTATGGACTACAGAATTCCCTTGGGGAGGCCTTAGAGGACACCTCAGTGAGATAAGAAGTCATGCGGTAGAGGAGATATCCAGCAACACCATAACAGCCCCATTGAGAGAGGCTTGCCATACATATGATGGTGCTGTAGATGAAGACATCCCATAGCAGATCAGCCCATCAAGCCTAGTGGCCCCTTCTCCAGCCTGCAGGTGCTAATTCACGATGTGACTGCTTCTCACGTGGGCAACTCCAATAGGATGCCAGGAGAAGCAGCAACTGGTGTTCATTTATTTAATGATGGTTAATATTCTACGAAGCCAGTCTGTGTATATACAAGTATGACTTGTTATTGGCATATCAAGGACAAATTTATTCTTCCAAGGATATCATGCAGGCTTCCCTCACCTGTCTTTGTACCATGCGTTGTTTGAGCCAACACTTCATTTTTGGAAGGATTCTGCCTCACTGGATCTCTTATATATCTTAAAACACAAAGCACAGAGGCTGCACTGTACAGGATGAGGCCTAAAAGAACGTGGAGACTGTAGGGGACGGGCCACACAGCACGGCGGAGTTTGTAGAGGAAAGGTTGCTCGTAAGTGCTCTGGATTTAGGAGAAGACCACACAGCTGAGATCTATTTCTGACAGGAAATGCCAACAGGAGCAGAGGGTGGTGTGGGGCAGTGCATGTTGGAGCTACAGTGCCCTTGGTTAATTATTATCTCAGTATTTTTCATTAGTCTCTTGTTGAATTAAAATGCTCAAAAGGAGATTACTAGATACACACAGAAAGGGAGGCAGACTGACAGACACAGAGACAAGACTATAGCCTATTTACATAATGCTTGAACATCTATTAAAAATACTTTGGGTTAATCTTTGACCCTAGTATCACTGTTTCTATAGGATCATATAAGTTTAGCTTGAAGAAAATAATAGGGAGTCTGTACCTTTCTTTTGCATAAGATCGAAGGGGAAAGAAAAGCCATGTGAGCCCCAAGATAAAAGCCCCAGCTGTAGATGAAAAGACTGTGGGCCAGACGTCAGAACACATCTTCCTGTCCATCATTTCCCTTGTGGAAGCCTATTTCATTACCCTGCAGGCTTTTAGGCTCTAGACAGCCTGTGCAATACCAAATATCTTGAAGGCATTTGTAAAACCTACTCTTACTTTTTTCCTGGAAAAAAAAAAAATTATACTGGTTTACTTACTATTCTAGGTGGGTGGGATATTTCCCCCCTCTGCTAAATTATAACCAGTCATCTAAGTATTAACTTTATTTTTAAATTCAGGGCTGAAACTTAAAACCTTGAGGTTACCAAAAAATGTTATTCTTAAGAGAAAAACATGCTTGAAAACTTAACCCCTTTGGTGGCGGGCAGGGGATTTTCTTTGTCTGTGTTTGAGTGCTAATGTCGACAACTTTGAGGCCAATAAATACCAGACAGGGCTCTAGGATTTGGGTAACTGTGATAGTGTGTGTGTCCTGCATGTGACATGAGAGAGAGAGAGGCCAGGATTTAAGAAAGGTGCCTCTTGGCTGGGTAGCATGAACTCAGTCTGGTGGCTCTCCCCAGGCACCTGATTGGTCTGGAACACTGAGTTTTTGTGGCGTGACTTGACATAGATCTTGGGCTGATATCACGTGCTGTTTCTACTGGGGTGGGAAGTGCTTTGAAAATTTCCTTGCTCCAGGGGAACTGTGAGACATATCTAAAAAGCTCAAGGCTAATATGAGTGATGCTAAAAGGAAGCCCTACTTATCCAGGTAATCAAAAGTGTACTCTAGGATAGCAGTGCTCCTGTAACCTGCATGGCCCATTTTTCTTTTCTAGGTGGTATGCAGGCAGTCTTGTTCATGAACATTGATGTCTGAGCATATGTGTTCAAAATTCAGTGTTGTTAATCAAATAAAACTCACCGCAAAACCCAAAGGATATTTAACAATAGATGGGATAGGTTTGGCAGGGATGGGTCAGAAGACAGAGGAGGTCCTGGAGGCGGCGGTAGAATGTACTTTCCAATCTTACTGATGACTAGAGATAAGACATCAGTAGCCTATTCACTCTCCATCCTTATTCATACTGGAGTGAGAATGATATATGTCAGGTCAGTATTGGATGCGATGAGGGAGAATGAAGAGAAAATATTGACTCTGAAAATACAGACAAGAGGAGGCGAAGGTGAAAGTAATGTAAACTCCTTAATTACCTGCCTTTCTCTCTTTCCATTGTCATCTCTCTCTACTTGACATATTCCTACTTTTGCCTCTGGATGGTTCCATATCTCATCCCCTCTCAGCCTGGGTCCACAGAGAAAAGCAGGAAGCAGCCTGGCATGGCAGTGGAGGGAGTCTTTTCCAGACTTCCTCCAGCAGAAGTGGGCCCTCTCTCCTATAGGGAGACAGGGCACCCCAAGCTTCCGAAAGCAAGGGAAAGATGATACTTCATCATGTAGTTTTTCTTAAGGGGACGGAGGGAAGGGCTCCCAGTTCCGGAGATGGTCCATGTGCCAGCCACCCTGCTGAATACCTTACATTAGGGAGGTGAGATCTCAGATGTGCACAGGTACCAGGTTGACTTGGCTGAGCTTTTGGAACTGTGGTAGCCAAGAGAGGGCAGACTCCTGAGGGCACAGAGCACTCAACTCCAGCTGATGGGTACTGTGTGGGAATTTGAGCCCAGGGTCTGCTGCTTTTCCAAGAGAACCTGGAAATCCAATTTTGAAGGAAGTCTGTTGATGTTTAAATGCTCACAACAATTTAAATACTGTATGGGCCAAGCCAAGCATAACACAGATTTTAACATGGTGTGGGCTGGATTTGTTCCCTGTCTCAATGACCCCCACCAACCCACAGCCTGGGCCACCAGTTTTCTATGTCTGCCTTTCACAACCTATTTTATTTAATTACAAAGCCAATAGTATGTGGGAATAGGAGTTGGGGGGATGGTACAGCATAAAGCTATGTGAGATGTAGATACAGTTAAGTATGTTGGGCACCTCGGTGGGATGGGCCTGCCAGAAGGCCATTTGTAATAGCAGGGAAGGCCCTCTGGGATCCATACGCTGTAAGAAAACCATAGTCTTGGGTCAGTGTCAGTGCTGCTACTTATATCAGTTCCTTATTCAGCATGCTGGATGAACTCATGAGTTCTCTGTAAGAAGTAAAAACTACAAGTACTCTTTAAAAAATGAAAATGAATGAAGAGAAAAATAGACTTACTAAATTTCTTTAATTTGGAGGACTGGGTCTCGCTATGTTGCTCAGGCTGGTCCTGAACTCTTGGGCTCAAGCGATCCTTCCACCTCAGCTTCCTAAGTAGCTGGGAATATAGTTGTGTGCCATTGCTCCAAGCACTAAAATCGACTTTCTTGATGTGCACCTCTCTTCATTTGAACACATGCGTAGATTTGTGCAATCACCAGTGCACTCAGGCAACGGAACAGTTCCATCGCCCCCAAAATTCTCCCAGGAAGCCTGATTTTAAAACTCTAACTGGAATCTAAGTAGTTCTGCTTGGTGCTACCTTGTCCCCTGACTTTGAAGACCCTAGGAATCAGTTGAGGGTGGGAGGATTGACCAGAACATGAAACTTTGGTTCCCAGCCATTGGTGGGGAGCTGTTTCATAATGAGCACCCTGCCATACCTAGATAACAAGTTTTTGCTTCTTCCCAGTAGATACCTTCTGCTCCAGCCTGGGTCATCTTTTCACTATCCCCTACTAGGGTTGTTCCATTTAGCAACTAAATACAAAGGATGCCCAGTGATTCCATGGGAACATATTTGTACTAAAACATTATTTGTTGTTGATCTGAAATTCACATTTAACAGGACATTCCATATTTTATCTGGCAAGCCCATCCTCTTCACATTCATGCCACATTCTAATGTAAGTTCAAAAGCTACTTTATCTATGTTTCACCAAAGGGCGAAAATACTCTTTGAAAATACTCTTTGATTTTATTACACTTAATCTTAGCCAAAAGGCCGAGAAGCGATTGTATGCTTTGATTTTAAATAGTAGCATGTTTATAGGGAGATAGGGCATGTGTTGGAAGGATAAGACTGCTTTCTCTACACATAAATGGGTTTTCAAGAAATGTTTTGTGAGCAACTGGTTATATCCTTTCCAGAGAAGAAGAAATGATCTAATATGTACTCAAGGAAGGAGGACAACTGGATTTCAGAAATCAGTTCATTTTCCAGCCCCTTCTCTACCCTTTTCTCTGCCCCAACCTTTGAATAATATAAGTCTGAAAAGACTAAACAAAGAGATTGCTCAAACTGGATGAATTTAAAAATAACATTGGAATGCTAGCCTTCAGCAAGCCATATATCTTATACTGCACTGAGCGGGACAGTGCCTTGTGGTGGGTAGAAGATGAGTCACACAGTGATCACAACCAGATCTTTTCCAGCCTGGATACTTTGGTGGAGAGTGGTGTGATGGCTGATTTATTTGTCTTGTTTGTTTGTTTTTTCATTTTCCCATTTTACTAGTGTGATTTCAGAATCACAAGGAGGCAAGAAGGAAAATTGATTTTAGATAGCAGTTTCAGAATGAAAAATGAGCGGAAATTCCAATTTTCGGTCTAGACCGGGGACCAGCAAACAATAGCCCGTGGGCCAAATTCGGCCTGCAGCCTCTTTTCATAAGACCTATGAGCAGTGCCTGGTTTTTACATTTTTACATGTTTGAAAAAATTCAAAAAAGGGTCTTTTATGACACATGATATTTGTATGAAATTCAAATGTCAGCATCCATAAACTTTTACCAGAGCGTAACCATGCCCATTCATGTATGTGTTGTCTATGGCTGAGTTTGTGCTATAATGGCAGAGGTGAATAATTAAAACAGAGACTCTATGGCCTGTAAAGCCAAAAATATTTACTATCTGACCATTTGGAGACAAACTTTGCCAACCCCTGCTTTCTACATGGCATATTTCAATGGCTGTATTTGCGATGAAGGTTCTAGGAGTCTTTTATCTAAAGAAATCACTGTTGTCTCATTGCTTACAGTGCAGACCAATAAAGTATCTCAGATATCCTTTTCACTGTTTTCTGGGCTTACCATGATGAGAGATTTTGTTTACTGAAGCTGGCATGTGAGTTTTGCCACTGTGGAATTTTCTCATTATATCCCTTGCTATCTAAGCCAAGTGCATGTTTTTGTTTTGTTTTTTTGAAAACCAGAAAATCAGATCTCTTAGAGGTAACAGTTTGGCCCATCTAAAATAAGTCCATACAATTAAAAAAATTTCTTTCTATTGACAGGGACTGAGGGTTGAGGGAAAGCACTGCAGATTTTCCAGGTGAATTTTTTTTTTTTTTTTTAACTCCCTGGATTTTGCCTGAACCCTCACTTTTCTCTCTCAGGGAACTTTAAGCACACTTAGTGAAAGACTAAAGGTCAGAGAGCACACCAGCCACATTCCCTGAGTCCAAGCAGGGAGCCAGTGAGGAATGGTTTCTGGCCTTCCCTGTTCAGTTACCTCATGGAACCCTTGGGACCAGTGCCTTGATTTACAAATAAAGTGGCCACCAGGTAAAAGCTGCCCATGTCCAGTGGTGGCAGGGTCGACCCTGGTGTCTCTGAATCATTAAGTGCTTCCTTTCTGCCCCCTTCCATTTCTTATTCGAAAACACCAGCTACAATTTTAAGTCTGGTCTGCCTGGAAATTTCCAAAGGGACTTTGGCGCCTTAATAAATATTTTCAAATTGCTCAAGGTTTTGGAAGATAGCAGAGCCATAATTGTGAAATCGGGTTACAAAATGATTGCTGCAGTACTTGAACTGGCCCTGTGGACATGCTGAAGTGGACAGGATTGTGGGCACTCACAATTGCTCACTGCAGATGGACAACCTTTGCTTTTCTGGTCATACCTATGCTTGATCCTGAAATTCTCTAGATGGGCTACTTCTGGGCAGCTGCTTGGAGAATGGGAAGCCAACCCTACAGTGTAAAGTTTCTTTTTTCTTTTTCTTTTGTTTTTTAATTTAAGTTCTAGGGTACATGTGCACAATGTGCAGGTTTGTTACATATGTATACATGTGCCATGTTGGTGTGCTGCACCCAGTAACTCGTCATTTACATTAGGTATATCTCCTAATGCTATCCCTCCTCCCTCCCTCGACCCCACGACAGGCCCCGGTGTGTGATGTTCCCCACCCTGTGTCCAAGTGTTCTCATTGTTCAGTTCCCACCTATGACTGAGAACACTCAGTGTTTGGGTTTTTGTCCTTGCAATAGTTTGCTGAGAATGATGGTTTCCAGCTTCATCCATGTCCCTACAAAGGACACGAACTCATTCTTCTTTATGGCCGCATAGTAATCCATGGTGTATATGTGCCACATTTTCTTAATCCAGTCTATCATTGATGGACATTTGGGTTGATTCCAAGTCTTTGCTATTGTGAATAGTGCCGCAATAAACATACGTGTGTCTTTATAAACATGCATGTGTCTTTATAGAAGCATGATTTATAATCCTTTGGGTATATACCCAGTAATGGGATGACTGGGTCAAATGGTATTTCTAGTTATAGATCCTTGAGGAAGCGCCACACTGTCTTCCTTAACTGAAGTACTATGAACACTTTGGGATAGATAATTTTCTGCTGTCTGCGGAGCCAATCTTGTGCATTATAGGATGATAGTAGCATCTTTGGTCTCTATCCATTAAATGCTAGTAGCACCCCCAACTCTTCATTGTGACAGGAAGGTCTCCAGACATTGCCACATATCCTTTGGGGAACAAAATAACCTCTTTGAAAATCACTGATGTAGTATAACATAAAGGTTACCTGACCAAATGTACTTCCCATTCTTTTACCATTAGGGATTTATTCCTTTAAGTCTTCACTGTTGTCCTTAGGGACTCATTTCTTTAAATGTCAAAGGCTTTTTTATTTTCTAGAATCCCTCAAGACAATATCAATTTCTCAAAAATGGTAAAGGCTTAAGCCTGGGATGGCACAAGGTTTTCAGCTCTTATGTGAACTCTAACTGATAGGAAGCGTCCATCTATAGTGCCGCCATGGGAAGATCTTTGAAGCTGCATTTTAGGTATTGGAGAAAGGACGTCAAGATAGATTAGAGCTATCTTCTATGGGCAAGACATGAGGGAGTTTGCATACATGTGTAAGGAACCTTCTTACCTAACATTTCTGTGGAGATTCACTATAGTCAGGCCTTAGGCTGGTTCTGTAGTTCAGCCTTATTGCTGAGCCCTGTGCCAGGGCACTGTTCGTGCAAGGCCCCTGTAGCCTTGTGTATTTGTTAGGGCAATTTTCCATCAGGGTTTGAGGAAGGGGCACTTTTTCTAGATCACATATGGGCAAGCAGAGGTGCCGTACTCTGTTGATGGGAATAGAAGTCAGGGAATAAAAAGAGAGGGGCAAGAATATAACTTCCTGTCTCTCTCTCCTGCCTGACTGTAAACTTCTTGAGACCAATAACTGTGTCATATTAACCATTATCTACTCTCCACCTGTCACAACATGTTTTTCATAGTGTCAAAACAAGTTTAGTGACTTTTAGCAGAGTTCTTGTTCTGTATCTTGGACTCCTTAGCAGCCTTGTAGAACCTATGGGTCCCTTTTCAGAATAACGCTGAAATGCACAAAATAAAATATTTAGGATTAAAAATATAACCAATGAAATTTATATATAGTCAGCAAAATATTAGAAAACTGTGATAGACAATGTGCTTTGATTGATTGATGTACAGTCAGCAAAATATTAGAAAACCATAATAGATAACATGGGTTTTGATTGATATACAGTCAACAAAATATTAGAAAAGTTATAGATAGCATGCTTTTTTATTAAGCAAAATCTAGTGGAAGTTCTAATACTTACTCTAATTGCAAATTATTGATGAATGTAAGTGATATTTTGAGCTGTCTCCAACAGCTGTAATGTTATATAAAAAGTCTGCAATTCCTACTCCTAATAAAGTCATGGCATATTAGTCTGATCTCACACTGCTATAAAGAACATCCCCTGAGACTGGGTAATTTATAAAGGAAAGAGATTTAATTGACTCACAGTTCTGTATGTCTGGGGATGCCTCAGGAAACTTACAATCATGGTGGAAGGGGAAGCAGGCACATCTTACATGGCAGCAGGTGAGAGAGATCATGTGTGTAGGAGGAACTGTCAAACACTTATAAAACCATCAGATTTCATGGGAACTCACTCACTATCATGAGAACAGCATGGGGGAAGCTGCTCCCATGATCCAATCATCTCCCACCAGGTCCTGCCCCTGACAGATGAGGATTATGGGGATTACAATTCATGATGAGATCTGGGTGGGGACACAGAGCCAAACCATATCATATGGGTACTAATGATCTACCTGGGGCTTGTGCTTACATTCATAACTGAAGGCGGTGCTAAATGTTAGCTAGGGGGGGTGGTGAAAATAACCTTTGGCTGGGTGCCCTAAATTCTGACTTTTCCCCAAATGCCCTGAATTCTCTCTTCTTTCTTTTGTAACTGGCCCCCTGCTCTGATGGCTTCCTCCTTTCCCTTGCCTGATGCTACCTCTGTCACCTTCTTGGGGTTCTTCCCCAGCAGATTTGTCTAGGTTCTTTTTTCTGCATTCACTTTCCATCTCTCCCAGCTTGGTTGTGTCTTTTGGCCCCTTTCTAAGTTCTCACTTAGCTTAGCATGGGAAGGGAAGCTTTCAGGCCCAGCTTGGGGTTATCCTGAGCTTCAGAGGAGTGAGGGAAGTTGGCACATTACAGATACTCACTGAATGCTTTTTGAATTGAAACAGTTGCTTTGCCAACTTCACCTTTTTTATCAGGGGCTCTTCTTGGATGCTGGGACTGTGTTTGAGATCAGTTCACTCTTTATGTCTCCCCTCCGCATGGAAAGCATCCACAATTCCCAGCTAGAGCGTGAACTTGCCGTTTGGTTTGCCCAGATCCTGGAAGCCTACAGAGTAAGAACCTTTCCTGGTTCTGAACTCAGAAGCAGCAGTGAGCGTGGGACTGCTAGGACCTTTACCAGCAATCACCCACCACATGCACCAGCTCCAAGCAGCTCTGCAAAAGCCATCACCCTCCCCGTTGCACACCTTGACTGTGAACCGCCTGGGCAGCGGCATGTGTGGGAAGCAGGCGGCCTGCAGATTCATTATTGCTACAAGTGAGTTTTGTAATAAACAAAAACAAGTCATCTCTAGTTTAGTTCCCTTTGGGCATATAGACCATCAGGTCCCAAAATGTCCAGAGTTGGATTAGTATCTGTGGCTTTCACCAGATAAACAGATCAGTGTTCTTCCTAATTTGGACTGTTGTGGCTTCCCTAGTTCTTTTTTCCCTTGGATTGTTATAAAGGCTCTGTATTAGTTTTCCAGGGCTGTTATAATAAAGTGCCACAAATTGGGTGGTTTAAACAACAAAAATTTTATCATCTCATAGTTCTGGAGGCTAGAAGTCTGAAATCAAGATATCCAGCTAGATTGGTTTCTTCTCAGGGCTGTGAGGGAAGGATCTGTTCCAGGCCTCTCTCCTGGACTTGGGGATGGCCAGCTTCTCCCTGTGTCTCTTCACATCATCTTCCTTCTACATATGTCTGCCTGTGTGTCCAAATTTCCCTTTTTCATAAGGACACCAATCATATTGGAATAGGTCCTACCCTAATGACATAAGTTGATGACTCCTGAAAGGACCCTGTCTCAGAAATATCCTGAGGTACTGGCGGTTAGGACTTCAATATATCTTTTTGGGGACAGGGTCCCTGCATGCTGTCAGATGATACCTGCATCTCACAGTGATGGTCAAGTGCACCCTACTCTGCTTCTGGCTATGGCAGTAGAAATTGTGTCCCAGGGGAATGGCTAAGGGGCCTGTAAACAATGGGTGCCATTTGCCATTAATGGCTCAAACCTCTGCCTCCTCCACACACTCATGTATCCCATAACCCTCTGTCTCCCGTCAAAGCCTTTTATCAGGAAAGGCATGGAACCACATTTCACACTAAGACGTAATAAGTATTAAACATTCCCTCACCTAGCCAGTTAAAAAACATTGAGCAAAGCTGTAAACTACATCACAGGAGTTCAAAATGTCAACTGAGCCACCCCTAGTCCTGTCTGTGTTTTTGCTCAGGACCCAGTGTTGTGTCACTACTCCCCATTGGTAATAAACAAAACATTCCTCATATGTTCACAGCTATTTAAAGTTTACAGAATTCTCTCCTTCTATCAACTTGTTTGTGCCTAAAGGAGCAGGAAAGGTATTATTTTCTGCATTTTATTTCAGAGAAAACAGAAACTCAGCTGAGTAATTTGTTCAAGATCATCCAGGCTGTGGCTGGAGCCCACATCATCCATGTCTCTATGCCAGCTGTCTTTCCACTGCTCCAAGCCACCTGCCCTGCTGCCCTCCGTTTCCTCTCCAGGTCACTGTTGTGCAGACCATGCAACCTGAGTCTCAAAGACTCACAGTTCCCCTTGCTGTGCTCCAGGACCCAGTCCCAGCACCTCCTAACCTCCCCAAGAGGGTGAAAAGCAGGCTAGGTCCAGTAAGGGCAGCCAAGGCCAAAGGATTATGTTAGTATGCAGGTCAAAGGAGGGGCATGGGCAAAGTGACAAGGTTTCTGATGGAGCAGAGCAGTGTCAGGAAGTGACGTGAAGCTCAGTGTGGTTCGTGGATGTTGAGAAGTGAGGTTGATGGGCAGGGGGTGCTGGATCACAGAAGACCAGTTCCAAGGGGGACAAAGATGTGGTCTGTGAGAGATTGAGAGCCACTGAAGGCCTGTGGTTTATCAGAGACTGCTGTGGTGGTAGAGTGGAGGCAGGATGAGGCAGGGAACCACTCCGGGTTCCTGACTGCCCATCCCTGCCAGTGTGGTACATTACTGAAGGCTTCTCAGTGGCTCTCCATTATTTCCATAGAGGGGTCACCTTTAGTTTTGGGGAGTTTATTTTTGAGATGGGGTCTTACTCTGTCACCCAGGCTGGAGTGCAGTGGCATGGCCATGGCTCACTGTAGTCTTGACCTCCTGCGTCAAGTGAACCTCTTACTTCAGCCTCTCAGGTAGCTGAGACAGTAGGCATGAAACGCAATACCTGTTTTTTGTTTGTTTGTTTGTTTTTGTATTTTTTGTAGAGATGGGGTTTCACCATGTTCCCAGGCTGGTCTCAAACTCCTGGGCTCGAGCAATACACTTGCCTCAGACTCCCAAAGTGTTGGGATTACAGGCATGAACCACCACATCAGCCACTGTTAGTTTTTTAACTGTTTAAGACACTCTCTTTATACTGAAACCCAGAAGAAGCATCCTCCCCAACTTCAGCGGAAAGCCTTAGAGCTGATGGAGAACCAATTTCGAGTTGGAATGTGGAGGCTATTTCTGGCCTTTGTGACATCCTGTTCAACTTTCAGAGGAGCCTGGGAAGAAGGGGGTGACTCAGACTATAAGCTTATTTTTAGGGAAAGCTAAGAGTTCAGTCAGAGCCATTCAGAGTGGCCTGCCATACAGAGTGTGCTGTTGGTGGAGAGACTGCTGGGCAGAAATCCTGTGTTTATCACCTGATTATTACCCAGCACCTCCCACATGCCAGTACAAGGTTTACTGATTTGAGAAGAGGATGGAGATCAACACAAATACACTTTTAAATCAGAGGAGCATATTTCAAGGCATTTATATTTAAGAACTAATTTTAGGGCCAAAGAACTAATATTGTAAGAGCTTCTGTGATTAGGTACTTAATATACACTACAATTTATGGTAAGTGCTTTGCAAATACTACCGTATTTAATGGAAACAATAATACTCTGTTAGAGGCATTCTTATCACTGTTTTAACAGAAGAGGAACTGTTAACTTGAGGAGGTTTAACATTAGCCCAAGACCAGGTAGCTGAGTTCAGATTCGAACTCAGATCTGTCTGGTTCCAAACCCATGCAAATGACTCCTCCAGGTTTGGCAATTAAATGACTCACATGTTGCCACCCTTTGTTCCTGTGTAACACTAATTGATCATGGAATTATTTCTTACTCAGCTCAGATTTGACTTCAGGATCCCTTTTAACACAATGCTACAGGTAGCCACTCCTCCCAACGGAGCAATGGTAGTACTTGAAGTAGCATCTACCTGCCATCTTAGCTTTATCTTTCTCTGTACTTACTCAAAATAGAATCTTTAAATCTGCAGAGGTTTGTTGTTTTGTTTCTACAGATGTATTTGTAATCTTTTACAGATTAAACACTTGTAAGAAATGGAGTATTCAATACAATTTCCTTTTATGGTCACTGGAAACTCTGCGTGCTTTAATAGAGCATCCTAACTGCCTTGGAAGGAAGAATGTCATCTTGGGACTCAAAGCCTTGATACAGGCAACTGGCTTATGTGTCAGTGTGGTGGTGATGAGTGGGAGATGGGGAATCAGCCTGAAGAACTCAAGTTGTACAGCAGTAAAGCTTTCAATTAGCCCAGTCTGGTTAATTACAACTGGATGGTGAGGTGGGGTTGGGGGATGTGGTGGGAAGGCTAAAGAAATAAGATGACCGGGTAGATTCGAGGGTTGCATGCATACACGCCTTCAGTTGCTGTGAAGCATTTCAGCTCAGCAGACAGACCTGTTGTCCTAAAAGTATAGCACCATGTGGGGCTGTGGGTCCCTCCAGGGAGAAAGGAGTTCCTTAAAAGCAAAGTCAGACAAGCGAATAGGAAAGATACCCCCAGGATGGTGGTGAAGGGAGAACCTAGAACCCAGCCATGCAGGAGGATGAGGTAGAAATTGGTCTAGGAGGAAGTCCATGGACAATATCTAAAACTGGAATGTCAAGAAATAGTAATAGAAATATGTTGCTTAGAAAGGTGGAGGTGATCATGATTTCATGATTCCAGATGATTGAACTCAAATGGAGTTGGACAATTGCAATGTATGGAAGGTAGTGCAGGTGTATCACCAACACAGATTCATTTGATAAAATTAAAACGTTTTTGTTTTACTTTCAAAAAAAATAAATAGCAAAAAAGTAAGCTCAGGCCAGTAGTAGTCTGTCAGCATGGAGCATGGACCCTAGCCACAGGCCAGGACTTTAGAGCCAGGACTCCAGGACCTGGGAATGGGATGGATCATTCTGAAAGCTGATGATCCGAATGCTGAGGCCAGAGGCCAGGCCAGAGCTGGGCCAGCTGCCCAGGTGTTGATGTGGAATGTGTATGTATGTGTGTGTGTGTGTTTGAAGGGCTGAGAACTGCATCTACTAACATACCCTTTATGTGATGTTAGGGTTAGTGAATTGACCTATAGTAGTACTTGACCTGGAGGAAGGGGATAAAACTGGGCATCATGGTAAGAAGTTGGGCCAGCAAGCAGCTCCAGTCTCACAAAGCCTTTTCCTGGACTGATGAGAGGGATCATGGGGAGGGATGATCCCACCAAAATCAACCAGATCAAGTTCCTGATGAATGGGCCATTTATGACTGACCAGCTGAACACAAAATGCCAATAAACAACCCAAATGAACACTTGTCAGTCAAAATGCTGCTTTGGAGAGTCTGTATATGCAAATATACCCCATATATTCTTCTCACTGTGGGAGGGAGCAAGAAGGCTCTGAGCGTGTTTCTCTAAAAATGCATAGCAATAATCCTAGTCTTAATTTTAGCCTCTTCTGGACATCTGAAATGGGGTTGCTACAGTTAAAATAATGCTATATAACTAACACGATATTGGGTGTTCAGGTCAGAGCAGTGCTGGCTTTATCAGTACGTGACCTCTGTAGTCACATAGGTTCCCCACTTTGTTAAATGTTCCATAGCCATATTGAAATTCTTAATAACTTTTGGACCAGGGACCCTGCATCTTCATTTTGCCCTGGGTCTGCAAATTATGTAACCAGCAGTGGGTTGTCACACCCCAGAGTCCCAGACACCAGACCTTTGCTGTGTTGAAATTATATAGGGGAAAAATGTAATTTAGAGCATAAATAAACCCCCATACTTTCAGCAATTTAACAGTCTAATGCAGGTATTCCTTGCCAGCGGACAGCTTTCCTCCATGTGGTTTCTACTATTTATGACTCTGCTATCTCCCAGGGTCTCAGAATCCTTTGCCTCCAGCCTGTCAAATGAGAGGGGATGAAGAGGTACACTCACTTCTTAACTGCCTTGGTCTGGAAGTGACTCACATCATTCCTCTTATAGTCTGGACAACTAATCATATGACCACACCTAGGTGCAAAGAAAGCTAGAAAACATGGTACCTGGCTGGGTGGTTACTTTCCAGGGGTGCCTCCATCCTATGGGAGGAATAGCATAAATTTAGGTGAATCATTAGCCTTCTCTGCCGCATGGATTGTTCATGAAGGAACGCTGATACAAAAGCAGGCATCTCAGTGCAGACTACTGTGCATGGATCAGGAAAGGTAGGAATCCAGGTCTTTTTAACACAGAGGCCAGTCTCTTAGCCTCATCAGTTCATTATTATTAAGGATGCTTGCTAGTTCCAGAATAGGAAGAAACTAGAATCAGAATAGCCTGTGCTTGTTTGCTTGCTTGCTTATTTATTTATTTCCGAGAACAGGTTTTCAGGAAAATAAAGAAATGCTAACACATTAAAATGTACACATTAACCGTAAGATGCATTTCTATTTCAGTAACATTATAATGTGAGGGGAAACACAATAGCATATCTTAGAATTAAGGAAATCTAGTAATTGTCACTGTGAATTATTGGTTTAGTAATTTTTCACAAATCCTTTTGCTAGCTTCATGAAGTCCTTTAATAGTGGTCATAGGGGATAGCCATGTGTTGGCACTAGGATCTGGTAGGTTCAGCCTGACTGTTTTAATCAAAATGCTGTTAGCCAGGATAGGCACCCCCTGTTCAACAGCACACCTTCTTGGTGAATTTGTCTCATGGAGCTTCATTTCTGGGTGTGTCTTATGCAAGCTAGGAGCCCTCAAGATCATCTAGACCCAAGCTGGAAAGAGGTCTACCTTGGAGATGCATTTACATTCCCCCCTGAGATGCTGGTGATTTTGCAAGTAGTGATCAGAGACCTGGAAAGCTTCAAGAGCTCTGTAGGAAATATGTCCTGGTCAGTTCTCATCAGCCCAACAAACTGATGTGGCTCCTGAGGGAACCAGCTGCAGGAGGCAGGAAAGCAAGTTAGCATCAACACAAGTGGGCCGGCACCATAGTCCCAATTCTCCTCTTTCACCTGCTTCTCCACCACCCGAGTAGACACCTTGAGAAGACAAGGTAGAGACAGTTGCTTGAAATTCCTAGTGTCTGCCTTTGACGGGTAGGTGCTCCTGCAGAGTTAAGGGAGTAGATGAGGTTAACTGTCATCTAAACAAAGGCAGTAGCTATAAATATATTCCTTGGAGTTTGGGAGCCCCATGGCTATGTTCCAGGCCAGGGAGTCCAAAGAAAATCAAAGACTGCCACTTAACAGCTTTTTTGGCCATCCTGGAAGTCCCCACCTTCTCCCAGGCAGCTCCAGAGAAAGACAACTCCCAGCCAGGCTCTGACAGCTGAATCGAATGGCCCAGTAGTGGCACATTCCCCAAGGGGCTTCAGGTTCAGGATGTAGCCAAGTTTCCTGCTTTATCCTGAGTTAAGCAGAGATCATCACCTGCCTGGATGTTGTTTTGTCTGTGTCACCTCATCACTGGAGAAAACACATTACCACTTCCTGCAGTTTTTTTCACAAAACAGAGCATGGCATCGAGGAAATCAGATAGTCAGCATGGCATCTCGGTGGGTCAGAAATAATATCATCTGTCTACTTTGATTACATTTTAAAATTCAGTTTGCACACAATTGGGGTTCATTTAATTAACTCTAAGCCGTAATCTCAGTCTGGGTTTGAATGCATCTGCATTTTAATAGCTTCTTCCTCCAAAATATTATTTCTATGGCAAATAAGCAGCCCTTCCTTGTAATGCTGAAATCATAGAAGTTAGTTGTTTTCCCCTCATTTTTGGACAATCATTCTTTTTGCAGTAGTAACAAGATCAAGCAGTTGTCATTTGGCTTTTTGGTAGTCGAAATTAATTTGTCAATTTCCTGCCAGTCTTCTATTACGTGCACATTTTTCTGGTTAGCTGACAAATCAGAATGCTAATGATGGCAGGGCAAAGAAGACTGGCAAATTTTACTTCTGTGGGTTTTACCAAAATCATAAGTGGTTGATTTTTCCTTTAGATTTTCCAGGATAAAGGATTTTTTTTATTTTTAATAATATTTTCTTCATTCTAAAAAAAAAAGTGAAATGTATGAAATGATGGAAAGAATAAAATAACTTAAATGTGCCTGGCATGGGGCCTTACACTCAATCAGTATGTTAACATTTTTAAAAAAAAATGCCCATAACCTCATCACCAAACACTTATGGGGGATTTTTTTGGCATAGATTTTACATATTTGTAGTTATACTCTATATAAATTTTGCATCGAGCTTTTTTCATTTCACATTTTCATAAATAATTTCTCATGCTGTTATAAGCTCTTCACAAACATAATTTTAATTGGCTATGTAATTGTTTTTTAGAAGTACATTTGGCTGCAAAACCTGCAAACCGGGGAAGCATCAGCTTAAGGGTTTTTGTTTGTTTTTTTCATGGAAGAAGACATTGAGACAAGGCGATAAGGGGTCATTGAGGCCATCAGAGAACCTGCTCTTGCAGCTCTGTCTTTCTTAGTGATGGTGGCTGCAAGCCAAGCACAGGGCTCTCCTAGAGAAAACAGGGAATCACTCCTGTCTGCAGACGAAGCCATGTGATCACCCTAGCTCAAAAAATATCTGGGAAGGTGAGTTGATAACTTTCCAGCTTTTGTAGTGGAGGAATATGGGTTTCTTAAAATAAAATGACCTGAATTTGAATTACTGTGTCAAAGAGCAGTTGATTATTTTTTTCCCCGAAATTCCAGTCTGATTGCTTATTTGGTATTTGGTGAAGAGCAGGATTTAAAAACCTGTGCTCCATTTACTACCATCTCATTTGTCGCTGGAAACACAAATGTACAACTAGTCATAAAAATAGGATCAAGCCCAAAACCTGTGGCTATCAATTTCAGGGAGGCAGCTGTCAATGCAGGATAAGGAAAAATTCCTCAATATTTAGAGCTGCCCCAATTTGGAGTTAACTACTCCATGGGATGGTGAGCAACCTTTCCCAAGGTGCAGAGGCTGAATAGATACTTGGTATATAGGCAGAAGAGGTAATTTACACATTTGGCAAAGTAGACTGGGTGACCTGTACCACCTAGGCATCTCCATGATTTTAAAATTAGGGTACATTTGCTAAAATATTTCCCCAAGCACCCAGGATATCCTTTGTATGGTGGAATCTTGTTCCAGTGTTGCTTCAGATCAAACGTAGTTTTAGCCTGAAGTGGGCTGGGCAGAGTAGTTGCATGAGATGGGAAGAATTCACCTCCCAGGCTCCTGACTGCAGGGCCAGGGAAAAGCTCTATATTGGGTTTGGGACCAGCCATTACCTAGGTCAGGCCCATATACCAGCCCCATCCAAGGTTACATATCCGATTTCCTCACTGCCTGTTAACATGACTTTATTATTTTTCCTGATGCCATGGATTTCTTCTTTTGTATCAATAAAATGTGCATGTTCCTTATGTTAAAGGTGGTATAAGTTCTATCTTTGACATTACCCAATTATAAAGTGAAGTAAAACATAAAAACAATTTTCTTTTTGATTTATTTGCAAAAGTGGTCTTTCCAAAACAGTTTTACTAGTTTAACTCATTTTATCTGAACTCCAGCTTAAAGCTATGAAGTCATGTGTGATCAATAAACATGCATCTGAGTTTATGTAATTCAGTCAAGAAATATTTTTTGAACATTTTCTATGTTATAGATATATTTGTGAGTGCTGAGAATGTCATGGTAAATACAAGACAGTCTCTGCCCTCACAGAGCTTGCATTCTGGTGGGAGACTAGGGAGGAATAATTTACGAATAAACTATTGAACATATACTATGTTTGTATAGTTTGTAGTACAGAGACTAGGTTGTTCTGGGGAGGGGGATACCTTCATAGAATGTTTAAGAAAAACCTTACTAATAAGCTAGTGTTGGAGCTGTGATAAAAAACAAAGATGTGAGCCATGTGGATATCTGGGGGAAACACACTTCTGGTGGAAGGAACAGCAAGTGCTGTCCTGAGCTGAGCTCATACTCGGTGTGTTCAAGAAGCAAAAGGAAAGCCTAGTGTGGCAGGTGGGGAGTGGGTGAAGGAGAGTGGTAGGAGATGTGAACAAAGAGGTGGTGGCTGGGGCTGGATTATGAAGGCATCTATATACCGTGGTAAGGATGTTGGCCTTTACTTGACATGAGATCAGAATCCAGTGGAAAATTTGGAGCACAAGAATTGCACAATCTGACCTATTTTTTAAAAAGATTACTCTGGCTGATGTGGTGAGATGAGTTATAAGGAAGTGAGCAAGCATGGAAGCGGGGAGACCAGTTGGGAAGATATTGTGGTAATTCAGGGGGAAAAGAGATCTATGCGGGCCAAGCTAGCAGCAGAGGAGATGGTGAATCCTGGATTGATGTTGATAGTACAGTTCAGGGGATTTTTTTCATCAAGTAGATCTAAGTGGAATGTGAGAGAGAGAAAAAAGTCCAGAATGTGCCAAAGGTTTTGAGGTAGCAACTAGAAGGATGGAATTTCACTGGAATAAGATGGGGGTCAACGTGGAAGACCTGCTGTGAAGGGAAAATAGGAGTTTAGTTCCGGAGATGTTAAATTCAATTTTTGGAGATGCTGATCTGATACCTAGGTGGAAGTGTTGAGTGGGCAGTGTCTTAGTCTGTTAGTGCTGCTCTAACAAAATACCGTAGACTGGGTGGCTTATAAACAATGGAAACTTACTCCTCATAGTTCTGGAGGCTTGGAAGTCCAAGACCAAGGCATTTGTAGATCTGGTGTCTGGCGAGGGCCTATTTCCTGGTTCATAGATGGAACCTTCTCAATGTATCTTCACATGGTGGAAGGGGCAAGGCAGCTCTCTGGGACCTTTTTGTTTGTTTTGAGAGAATTCCAATATTGTGAGAAGGTAATATAGACAAAGGTAGTACTTTAATCTATTGGGAAAAGGATGAATGATGTAATCACTAGCAATGACATGGAGGGAGAAAATCAATATGAACGAATGGGGCCTCTTTTATAAAGGCACTAATTCCATTTATGAGGGCTCTGCCCTCATAATCTAATCACCCCCGATATGGTTTGGCTATGTCCTGACCCAAATCTCATCTTGAATTGTAGTTCCCATAATTCCCACGTATCGTGGGAGGGACTATGTGGGAGATGATTGAATCATGGGGGTGGTTACCCCTGTGCTACTGTTCTCATTATAGTGAGTGAGTTCTCACAAGATCTGATGATTTTATAACGTGCTTTTCCCCCTTTTGCTGGGCACTTCTCCTTCCTACCACCATATGAAGAAGGCCATGTTTGCTTTCCCTTCTGCTGTGATTGTGAGGCCTCCCCAGCCATGTGCAACTAACTGTGAGTCAGTTAAACCTCTTTCCTTTATAAATTACCCAGTCTCAGGTATGTCTTTGTTAGCAGTGTGAGAACAAACTCATACAGTAAATTGGTACTGGTAGAGTGGGGTGCTGCTGTAAAGATACCTGAAAATGTGGAAGCAACTTTGGAACGGGGAAACAGGCAGAGGCTGGAAGTTTGGAGGGCTCAGAAGAAGACAGGAAGATATGGAAAGGTTTGAAACTTCTCAGAGACTTGTTGAATGGCTTTGACCAAAATGCTGATAGTGATATGGACAATAAAGTCCAGGCTGACGTGGTCTCAGATGGAGATGAGGAACTTGTTGGGAACTGGAGCAAAGGTGACTCTTGTTACGTTTTAGCAAAGAGACTGGTGGCATTTTGCCCCTACCCTAGAGATTTGTGGAACTTTGAACTTGAGAGAGACGATTTTTGGGCATCTGGCAGAAGAACTTTCTAAGCAACAAAGTGTTCAAGAGGTAATTTGGGTGCTGTTAAATGCATTCAGTTTTATATATTCACAAATATATAGTTTGGAATTAGAACTTATGTTTCAAAGGGAAGCAGAATAAAGTTTTGGAAAATTTACAGCCTGATGATGTGATAGAAAAGAAAATCTCATTTTCTGAAGAGAAATTCAAGCCAGCTGCAGAAATTTGCATAAGTAAGAAGGAGCCAAATATTAATCACCAAAACAATGGGGAAAATATCTCCACAGCATGTCAGAGGTCTTCATGGCAGCCCCTCCAATCACAGGCCCAGAGGGCCTATGAGGGAAAAGTGTTTTTTTTGGGCTGGGCCCAGGGCCTTGCTGCTTTGTGCAGTCTTGAGACTTGGTGCCCTATGTCCCAGCCATGGATAAAAGAGGCCAATGTAGAGTTCAGGCCATTGCTTCAGAGGGTGCAAGCCCTAAGCCTTGGAGGCTTCCACGTGGTGTTGGGCCTGCAGGTGCACAGAAGTCAAGAATTGAGGTTTGGGAACCTCCTTCTGAATTTCAGAGGATGTATGGAAATGCCTGGATGTGCTGGCAGAGGTGTGCTGCAGGGGTGGGGCCCTCATGGAGAACCTCTGCTAGGGCAGTGTGGAAGGGAAATGTGGGATTGTAGCCCCGACACAGTGTCCTCACTAGGGCACTGCCTAGTGGAGCTGTGAGAAGAGGGCCATTGCCCTCCAGACTCCAGAATGGTAGATCTACTGACAGCTTTCATTGTGCAACTGGAAATGCCACAGACTTTCAATACCAGCCTGTAAAAACAGCTGGGAGGGGTTACCCTGCAAAGCCACAGGAGCAGAGCTGCCCAAGGCCATGGGAACCCACCTCCTGCATCAGCGTGACCTGGATATGAGACATGGAGATAAAGGAGATAATTTTGGAACTTTAAGGTTTAACGACTGTCCACTAGATTTTGGACTTGCATGGAGCCTGTAGCCCCTTGGTTTTGGTCAATTTCTCCCATTTGGAATGGGTATATTTACCTAATGCCTGTACCCCCATTGTATCTAGGAAGTAACTAACTTGCTTTTGATTTTACATGTTCATAGGTGGAAGGGACTTGCCTTGTCTCAGATGAGACTTTGGACTGTGGACTTTTGAGTTAATGCTAAAATGAGTTAAGACTTTGGGGGACTGTTGGGAAGGCATGATTATGCTTTGAAATGTGAGGACATGAGATTTGGGAGAGGCCAGGAATGGAATGATATGGTTTGGCTGTGTCCCCACCTAAATCTCATCTTGAATTGTAGTTCCCATAATCCTTGTGTGGGATCGTCTGGGAGATGATTGAATCACAAGGGTGGTTGCCGCCATGCTACTGTTCTCGTTATAGTGAGTTCTCACAAGATCTGATGGTTTTATAAGGGGCTTGTCCTCTTTTTGCTGGGCACTTCTTCCTGCCACCATATGAAGAAGGACATGTTTGCTTCCTCTTTTGCCATGATTGTGAGGCCTCCCCAGCCGTATGAAACTATGAGTCAATTAAGCCTCTTTCCTTTTTAAATTACGCAGTCAGATATGTCTTTATTAGCAGTGGGAGAACGAACCAATACACCCCCAAATGCCCTGCCTAATATAATCACATTGATAATTAGGTTTTCAACATATAAATTTGGCTGGTGATGGTGGGGAGGTCATAAACATTCAGACCATAGCATGCAGATAAATTTCGGGGTCTAGAATTCAAAAAAGATGTCTGGGCTGGCTGTATAAAGATGGGAATCGTCAATGTTTGGATGGTATTTCAAGGTAGGAGGTTGGATGAAATCATCATGGGAGTTACAGTAGGTAGAGAAGAGGTCTGAGAATAGAGCTCTGGACTGTTACAGGAGATGGTGAGGCACTAGGAAATGAAAATAAGAAGCACTGGCCAGTGAATTAGGAGAGGACTAAGAGAAGTAGGGGCCTGGAATTTAAGAAAGTATGTCTAGAAAGGGGGAGTGACCATCCTTATGAAATGCTGCTGACATGCCAAGAAATCTGAGGTCAGAGAATTGTCCACTGGATTTAGTAGCAAAGAGGTTACTGGTGCCCTGGACTGGAGCTGTTTAGATGGAGAGGTAGAGGTGAACACTGGGAGGTGTGGATTTAAGTGAGAGTGAGACGAGAGGAGGCAGCAGGAGTGTTGACTCCTTCAAGGAGTTTTGCTGTAAAGAGGAAGGAAAAAACAGAGTTGTAGATGAGGGAGAGTGTGGGCTTGGAAGGAGATACTTTTAGAGATACGACAGTATGTTTGGCTGCAGAGAATGATCTAGAACCTGGGAAACATTGATGAGGGAGGAGAGAGATGAGACAACTGCTGGAAGGAAGTGCTTGAGTTGGGAAATAAGGAAGGCATCGAGTGCACAAATAGAGAGGCTGTTCCTGTGCAGGAGCTATAGCAGAGCCCACAGAATGAGTGCAGGTGTGCAGGAGCCCGTGGTAGCTGGGTCTGTGGATGAACCTTCTGATTGCTTCCATTTTCTCAGTGAAATAGGAAGCAAGGTCATCAGTTGGCAGGGAGGGAGGGGGAAGAGGTGTTGGAAATTTGAGGAGAGAAGAGAAGGTGTGAAATAATCCTCTGGGACAGTTCAGGAGTAATTGATCTAAGGCAATGCAGTCAGATTTCTGGACACCTCCAACGTATCCCCCATGGTTAGGGATCTTGAATTTAAATAAGAGCAGACAGCAGAAATCAGGTCTTGGGTGTGTCTCCAGTGTTTTCAACCCAATAGGTGCAGGTACAGGTAGGCAAAGTATTGGATTTAATCTGAGCTGGGCTTTTGCCAGCTGAGTATGACAGAGAGAGGGGTGCAAGGGAATTGAGGGTGTGGACCATGGCATGATGATGGTTATTGATCATATAATCTGAAAGCTGGTCAGAGAGGGACATGAGGTGGGTGTGGGGCAGTGAAGAGGTGGTAGAAAGAGTGCTATGCTTTATTTGATTTAACAAACTGGATTCCTTATTATAAATTCAATTACATTTCTAATGCATGGTGGAAAGTTAGTACGTTAAAAAAATCTATAGTTCATTTTTATATGTTAAATATCCTATATAATAGTAATAATTATCTGCTGTGTTGCTGTTTATATTATATTCTTTTTCTTTATGTTTTTAGAGATAGAGTCTTGCTCTGTTGTCCAGGCTGGAATGCAGTGCCATGATCATAGCTCACTGCAGCCTTGAAGTCCTGGGCTCAAGCAATCCTCCTGCCTCAGCCAACTAAGTAGCTATGACTATAGGTGTGTGCCACCGTGCCTGGCTAATTAAAAATATGTATATTTTAGGGACAGTGGCTAGCTATGTTGCTGAAGCTGGTCTCAAATTCCTGGCCTTAAGCCATCCTTCTGCCTCACTCTCCCAAATAGCTGAGATTATAGGCATGAGCCACTGCACCCAGGTATATTGTATTTTCTTAAAGCAAGTCATGGTATACCTGAAAGAAACCAAATATAAGGCACTGTAGATGAATCCCAGTGCAGTTGGCAGAAGGGACATGGAGGCCACATGTGAACCAGGGGTCACTGGCCCAGCCCCAAAGGCTGGACTTGAACATGCATTTGGTGCCACTGGCCAACAGAGCCACAGTCTTGGTCACAATAATAGAACTGTTGACCTATGGGGTTTCTGGTCATAGGGGCAGAAACTGCCAACAGGGAGACAGGGAACGGCAGCTGGCCATCTGAAGCCAGGATCTGTCCAATCCAGGAAAGGAGAATTGGCAGGAGTTGGGGCATCGTGCCATGGGTGAACACTTCTCTGAGAAGGGAGCAGGGAAGAGGCTGCATACAGACAGAACAACGAAGGAGGGACAGCATGGAACCCAAAGCCCTCCTCCTGAGTTGCTGGGTCTGGATCTCGGGGTCAGGGTTATTTGTGAGATTGGAGATGCAGCAGAAGTAGCCCAAGTGAAAGAGAAGAACCTGGGTTGGTCTCTTTGCTAGGCAAACTCTTTGCACCACAGTCTGGGCTGCCTCAGGCATTGGATAGGAGTGAGCCTCAGGGTGGGGGTACTCACCCATCCAGCGGTGCAATTTGAGAAGGAAGGGGCAGAAGAAGCAAGGCACGGCTGATGAGGAACATCTGCTCTCTTCCCCCAGTGCAGATGGAAGGCCTAAATGCCAGCACACCGTTTATTTCACTGTGGCAAAATCCATGTTTATTTCATCCCTCACCTCATTGTCTAGACTTAACATAAATCAAGACGGTGCGAATGGAAACCCCAGGTCCTTCTCTTGGCCTTGTCAGCTTTATTCTTCCCTAGGGCAGGTGCACATGGTGCATTAGTGTCGTAAGGTGGCATGAGACTGTACCAGGCCAGTAGTCCTGATTCTAATCCAGCAGCATCACTGCCTTGCTCCGTGATCTCCCCATGTTTGAGTCACCTCATCCTTGATATGGAAGTGGCAGTACCTGTTCTCTCAGTAGCATAAGACAAGAGATAGGGAAGTGCTTGGGAAAATGCAATAAAAGACGCCGCTGGAAGCCTTCAGCAGTAGGTTGGGATACAGAGGCCCTGGCCTTGCCAAATGAAGTGAGGTCAGCACAGATTAAGCAGACCAAATCAAATCTTTGATGGTTGAGTGATTTTTAAAAATGATTGCAGGTCTGCACAATTTAACAAGACTGCCCATAGCAGCTAAAAACATTTTTCCAGAGCAGATCAGATAAGGCCAAGTTAGAAATTGGTCATTGCTGTAAATCAAGTGGCAGACTATCAATGACCTAGATTACCCCAGTTTTCCCACAGGAAGCGAAAGGAAAACCTCTGTATGGCTGTCGAGGCTTGATTTGCCAAGAGCTAAGAGAGCTACACAACATTAAAAGATTGCCCATTTCTCAGCTTGCCCTAATGAATTGGGACTCATTTAATTCAGAAGCCAATGAGATGTGTAAATCACATCTATAGAATAACTGGTCAGATTTAAGCTCCAGTTGCCAACAATCTGTAACAGCCTCTGGTTGCATTGTTCATCTCTTAGTTAATAAATGCTTGGCTTTTTGCTGAAGCTGCTGCTTTTTAATGTCTAACACCATGAGGTCAGCATTTTCCCCATTTTCTGCCCTTCCTTTAAGGAGGTAGGGATGAGAAATGATAAGAACATAGGGCTTGTTGTGGGCCTTGACTTGGAAGACCCAGAGTATGGGTCCTGAAGTACAGCCTCAATGGCTCTTTTCTGTCTGTGCTGCAGGTTTAGGGGCCTGCATTTAGACTGGCCCATAACTATGGGAGCTGCTCCCAGCCATCCTAGGCTTCTCAAGAAGCCCATAACTCTTAGGAAGAACTAAGAGCCTAACTCGTCTTGTCCTGGACTTTTCAGGAAGCCGATAACTCCCAGGTAGAACCAGGAACCCAACTCTACTCATCTTTCCTATGTAAGGTCTACAAGGCAGTGTAACACACTGTGCCCTGCACCCTAACTGATCATGGTCAGCCGTGGTGACCACAGGATGGTTCATCCTTCTTGCTGGTTCCCAGGGTACTCTTTTGGCACTTACCACTCCCGCATTCTAAACTCCTGGCCCTGCAGTTGACTTTGACCCTACTTTCGGCCCTTTGAATTTGTGCAAATACCATTGCTGAACTGACTTGACTCATTCTCCAGCTCCCACTACCCTTTGCAGTGGAGGTTTGTAATGCCCTTGCTGAAAGTGAAGCTCCCAGTTTCACATTGGGACACAGTGGGTAAGCAAATGCCACACAAAAGAAGGTACATAATGCACACTTATACCATTATCTAACATCTACATGGTTCTATTGCAGGGCTATACTTTCTTATCGGTAGATACATGGAAATGGAAATTCATGTGCTTTTAAATATATACTTAATGACAATGATATAGTTTTCACCTGAAGAACATCTAGAGCCATCCAAATACAGAGCCAGGCACACTATATGAGCCTGAACGATAGTGGCAGGATTCTAAGAATCTGGATGATGAATCTGAAGAACTCTGTAACAAACAGATGCAAAGATGCCATATTTAGACCTCAGAGGAAGTGAGCCTCCTGTCACTGGAAGAATCCATTCATTCTCCTGATTCACTCATGCAGAATAAGTGTTGATGGCCTGCTGTGTGCTAGGGATTCAAGGATGGTGCAGTTGAAAAGATGGGCTAGTGCGGAGGATTTAGAAGGTGGTGTGGGACAATGAGTACTCTGAGAGAGAAGCATGTGGTGCTCTCAGAAGTAACTTGTCCACAATCACAAACCAGTAAGTGACAATTTAATTTTGAACACATGTATATCTGACACCAAGACTCACCTATCAACCATTAAGCTGTATCATTGCATAAGCAGTTCCCTGAAACTGGATTGGAAGGTTTGAGATAATGGTGAGAATGGTGAGAAAGGATGACGGAGAGATGGACTGTCTTGTATGCCATTTTCGGTAGAGTTTGGATTTTATCCTGTGGGTCATGGGAATCTCTCAGGAAGTGATCTAGTTGGATATGCATTTTTGAGAGAGTACTCCACTGTAGTATATGAAGTCATTTGAATTGGGAGGGATGGGGAGTGGGCAGTAAGACCACTCAGAGGTGGCTATCCTAATACTGATCCAAGAATGAAATAGGGATAGCTGGACATGAGAGAGTGGTTGTGGAGATAGTGAAGAAGGCATGGATGTGATAGTTATGTGGTTGAATTGTTGGAACTTGGTACTGATTGAGTAAAGGGTGAGGGGTATGGAGAAATAAAACTGACAGCCATGTTTCCAGCATAGACGAGGAGATGGCTGATGTTGAACATGGAAAGAGGGTCACATTTTGGGGAAAGGTGATGAGATTATTTTGGACATGTTGAGATCATAATACCTTTGGAATTATACATGTGAGATGCCTGATGGGAAATAACATGTAGGTATGGAATTCAGGGAGGAGATCTGGGGTTTTGGGACTTCAGAAAAGCTGCATCAAATAATAACTTTAGACATGGATGTGAATGAGGCTATCCAGGGAGAGAATGCAAAATGAAAGATCAACCTGGTGACTCACTGTGCTGAGGGCAGCCAGGGAAGCAGAAGGGGAGTCAGGGTAGGCAGAAACAGGGGGTGGGTGAAGATGAAAGAACTTTCCAGGAAGGAAGGAGTGATGCATGGTGCCAAATGCTGCTGACAGGCAATGGCACACATTCTAAAAAGTGGCCACTGAACATACTAACTAGAAGGTAACTGGTGGCCCTCACAAGAATGGAAAAGTAGGTTCAGTAAGGTGGAGGAGTGTGGAGTTGAGCTGAGAGGAAGTCGGGGGATTGAATTAAGGCTTTGGCTCCCTAAGTGGTGTGGCTGTGAAGGAAAGAAGAGAAGTAAGTCTTAGCTAGAGAGGGCACAGGATTTGCATGGATTGTTTTAAGAAGAGGAAGTCTAAATTCTTAGGTGAAAGAGGAGAAAATAGAGAAAGAGGTGAAATGCAGGTGAGTGGAGGATAAATGATGATGTGGGGTCCCTGAGAGGTCAGGGTATGACAGAATTCAATGTACTGATTATTAGCCTTTTTATGTACAAACAAAGAAGATATTGATTTTCTATTTATGCTAAGTGTGGGCTTGTCCTGGGGAGGAAGTATCTTTTACTGAAGCTAGAGAGTTGGCAAGGAACATATACAAAGATCCCTGGACAGTGTTGAGAGCTCGGATAAGGTTGGAGACCACATATTTGTAGTGTCGTTCTCCTACACTCCAGGGCACCCTATGTAGGTGTTTGATCTTGGGAAATGAGATTGTGCTTAGCTCTCATTTGGGATTTTTGCCAGATACCTGGATGTAGCCAAAGGATGAGGAGGCAATATTATTGAGGATATAGGAAGACAGTGCAGTGATTGGAATGGATCGTTCACATCATCTTAGGTAAGAAGACATAAAAATGAAGACAGGAGGGCTATGATGGACTGGGATAAGATAGAGGAAGCTGGAGATTAGAAGATTTGAAAAGACCCAAGAGCAGAAGTCTGAGGACAAGCCAGTGAGGAGGCGAGGCTGTCGTTGGAGTCTGGGCCATTGCACCTGAACAGTTCCACATTTAGTGATGAGGCCAGATTTCAGCACTAAGTACAGATGGTTAAGGAGAGTGAAGATCAAGGTCATCAGAGTTGTGGTTTTCAGGAAACTGTGGGAATAGGGTTGAATGAGTCATGAACACAAACACTGAAGTCACCCCGGATGATGGTGGGATTTCATGTAGCTCCTGTGAGCCAAGGAATGAAGTCATCAGTGGATGTACGGAAGTGACCAGAAGATCAGCTGGGGACAGAGTTAAGGAAAGCGGGAACAAGGGAACAGATGAGACTTTTTCCATGAGAGCAGAGGAGTCATGGTCTGGAAATGACAAGAAGGAGTAAGAAAAGTGCCAAACCCACTTCCTGATCCTAATGCCATCTGGCTTAAGAGCCCATATTCATTGAGTCTGAAATGCAATGGACAACCACCAGTTTGCCTGGAGGTGGTACCAATACTTTTCTAATATTTTTTTTAAAACTATAGGACGTAGTCTATTTTCAACTTTATTCAGCCAGATTTATTCACCCCTATTGAGTTTTCTAAGTCAGTGAATCAGTATTTTAAGGAATAAATCTTAGGCACATAAAATGATAACAATCAAATATGTATTATAAAGCTTCTTTAATCAATACAAGCTATTCTTATAAGTCTATTGGTTAACGTCTAGATTGCCATGCCCACTTAAAATGGGAAAACATTACAGTTGGCACTTTGTGGACGTTGGGTTGCTACTTGGATACAGTTGCTGGCCTTTTGGTCTGATCTGAGGCCAATTTTGAGCTAGGAGTTTCCCACGCATATGCATGATGTCCTACTATCTGTGATATATGCTGGGCATCTGAGCCTGCCTGGTATGCTAATTATCAGACCAGAGAAATACACATCACTGTGAATCACAAGGGTAGCACGTCTAATCTAAAACAATTCAAACCCCTATAATTAAAGAGTTCAGATGTCTTCATAGCTCTATTCCTCAGATTTTTTTTTTGTTTGAAAAATGAAAGCAAACAACAAACAATCATGTAAAAGGAGACAGTCTAGGCTTGTGTAAATTTGCAGTGGAAATCTGCCTCTCTGATGAGCTGTACAGTGTCTATGGGTTGAAAAACGAAATTCAGAAAGCAAATAGTTGGTCACCTTGGAGCCCAGAGGGATGCTCAGAATTTCCTAACATCACAATGGTGACTACTGAAAGTTTCATTCTGTTTTGTGACTTGACTTGCAGTGAGGAAGGTAGTACAGCTGTAAACCAGCTGTATTTTATTTATGCTTGGAAACAGGGCCCCTTTGTCTGTTCCAAATGTTCCTGGCCCCCTCCCTCAATTTCATGGACTTAGGTTGTTAGTGGAAAAGTAGTTGTTGAAATATCAGTTCACTCTTGGAACCTGCCACTCACCAGGACTTCTGGCAACCAGTGAGCCTTTTTGTGATATGCAGCAAGGTAAAGAAGTCGTTAAGTGGATTTCCCACATGTTCCTCTGTGACTTCATTCATAGAAATGCGTTGATAACTGAGTTATATTAAACGCTGTCTTCCCAGCTGTCTGAGGACATAAGGGATGTAGCGCCTCCTAGTGGAAGGAATTTCTTAGCATGCGTTCAACCCTGCGCATGTTTTTGGAATGAGGCAAGGTATTTAAAAATACTGTACGCTAATGAATGTATTTATTATATATGGGTAGCAGGAAACAAAAAAGGCATAAATAAGTCTTTCAAAAAATTTACTTACTACACAATCTCTTTTTTAGACAAATCAGCCCTTGAATACAAATAATCTTTTAATGGTGAAAAAAATGACTGAATCATAGCATCTTATAACCACAGGAGCTATGGGTATTAATAACATGGAAACTGAAGCTGTGGTTATTTTTGAGTGGAAGAAGAGGGATTAAAATTGGCACAGGGCACATGGAGAGGCTTCTGGAAGTGGCTGGCAAGTTCTATTTATTTTTAACTGGGTGGTGATTACAAAGGTGTTTGCCTTATAAAAATTCGCTTAGCTAAACATTGATTTTATGATGTTTTCTGTATCTGTATTGATAGGAAGGTAGAAAAAAAACTTTTCATTAACCATACTACCTGCTAAATTTGCTCTTTAAGGAAAAACCTCAAAAATGCTAAGCCATGTATAGTTTACTTTTTATTTTTAGAGATGGAGTCTCACTGTGTTGCCCAGGCTGAACTCAAACTCCTGGGATTAAAGGTTTCTCCTGAGTAGGGGGGACTACAGGCATGTCTGGCATGGTTTTGACATATTATTTCACCATCCTTTCAAAATAATACTTAGGTACCAGTGAACACCTACACTGACAGGCCTTGTAATATCATTAAAACTTGAGCTTTTATGTTGTCTGTGGCACAGGCTCTCTTCTTTCTAGTTCTTCAGAGAACTCCAAATTCAGTATTTCACTTGGAACATCCAGTTGCCGTAGAAATGACCATGTAGGTTACAAGTTCATTTTTGTAACCATTCAAAAGGAAAAACTAAGAATGACAGGAAGGCATCCTTCCTTGGAAAGAATCCTTTGCAGAGTCCCAATTTGAGAAAAATTACATTTTGCTTTAAAGGTGAGAGGTGAACAGATGCATTGGTAATGCTGAAATATTTGACTCCTTCCCCCACAGGGGAAAACTCCTGCAGAGCATCTTATAGGAAAAATTATTTTAGAGTAATATAGGTGATGGCAAATCAACATTGGGTTGTAATGTTCTATCCAACATAGTTTAATTCTGAGTTATTCAATCATAACTAAATGTATTCAAGACATAGAATACATTTAAAATTCATCTTAAAGGAAATTTCACAATGGCTTTTACATTCCTGTAATCCAGATGAGAAATGAAGAGGTAGGGGGAAGCAATAAAGTTGAAAGACCCAAATTGATTCTAGAAGGACTTGCCAAGTTTCTATAATGCCTCATTAGCTGCTTAGGTGGGAGGGAGACCTGGGAAGAGCAAGAACTCTTTTCTAGGTTCTCAGGTTAGGAAGTGAGATTTTGACATGGCCAATTTGATCTTGTATGTCCATTCATGTCTTTTACCTTACCATGGACAGAGTGACCCCTCAGAAGGACAGGATGCAAGGACAACACACAATTCAGTGGCCGCTCCTTCTACATACATCACTGAGCTCTGCCAGCCACCCAGGGTTTGAACACACACACAGATAATTATATGTGTGTGTATTATATGTATTAAGCTCTGTTTTCTTTCTCCATAACACTACATATATAAAGATCAGCAACCCTGAGTTGAAATAAACTGTCATGATCTGTTTGACATTGTGAGATCACCACTCACCAAAAAGTAAGCTTTTTGAAATGTTAAAATTGAAGCGAGAGCACGAGCACAAAAAACAAGGACCAGAAGGTGTTTAGAATAATGAAAAATTGGGAACAATTCAGTAGGAAAACAGGAAAATGGTTAAATATGATATGTCTGGAGTATGGAATACGATGCAGCAGTTAAAAACAGTAAAATAGATCAGTATGTACCGACATGAAGAAAATAGACTTACACATACCTTATGTAAAGGAAGTGAGGAAAAGGAACTTTGGTCTTTTCTGTATTACTAGAATTTGAATATCAAAATTGGATTCATATATTACTTATATAATTAAAAAATTTAAGTTAGTCAGACTTAGAACTCTTTGAAATCTACTTTTTTCATTTTTTATGGAAAAAAATCTACTTTTTGAAACATGCCAATGTGATTGAAGTTTCAGTGGTAACCTGAATCCTCAGTCTTGTTGCACATTTACTCTGAAGACATTCTCAAAATAGAATTTGAGAGGAAATCCACCCAGCGAGTCCCCTCCTGTATGTCTGTCTGGGATGCTCTAGAGGTGAGATGCCATCCCCTCAGTCCATTGTGTTAGTTTATTGCAATGTTTTAGGGTTCAGTCTCAGCCCCATTCCTGCCAACTGTTAGCTTAAGGCCCTTGGGCAAAGGAGATGAAATTGTTCACGGCCAACAGATCTCAGAGTTTCTTGGAACCTTAAAAGGAGATGACCCCAACATTTCTTATTCAAGATGCCACCAGCTCTACACAGTCACTGAAAGTGACTTGCCACAGAGGCTGGTGATGTTAGCTGCTTCCTTGGCATCTGAATTCTGGCTCGTGAGCAGATCTTATGCCCAATACATCAGAAACCCCAAGTCTCCTTCAGTTGTAGTTGTTGGGAGAATCCATGGGTCGACTGGAGCCTAAGGAAAGCATCAAAAAGTCACTAGGGGCCAGTGGATCTGACCTTTTCCTTTGAACAGCAGTTTGCACAACATATACCAGTGGCTTTGTAGATCTGCTTTTCATTACTGAACTGTTCTATCCTGGGGCAGCCATGGAAGCCACCTGGATATTTCAATTAGTGCAGCAAGCTGGAACTCATTTACTTTATAGTCTACTGCCTGAAGCTTCTCTCAGCTGGGCACCCAACTATGCCCAGGAACTTCTAGATATAACACAGCATCCTGATTTCAGTCTAATAAGTGGGTCTATTTTAGTCTTCTCAATTTCTAGTTATTTTGAAAATGCTCCCCTGTTCCCATATCAGGCATGGGCTCCACTCCCAACCTCTATCACTGTCAGTGGAGGTGACAGCCTTGTGAGCTGCCAGGTGGGACCAGGTACAACCCACAGCAAGGCCACTCTATGTCTCAGTCTGTAGAGTAGGTGCTTCATAACTATCTTTGAGAGGCTGACTGAATGTGCATTCATATTATCTGGTCAAATGAATGCCCCCCCACCACCATAGAGCCTTTGTAACTGAGCTACTGGGGTCCACCTCATTTCAGAATCCCTCAGAGTCCATGGTATATCCATTCATGCATTCATTGAGCAATTATTATGTACCTGTTCTATGTTAGAGAATATTTGAAGTGGTGGGAATATAGTGGTGAGAAAGGCATGGTTCTGCCTTCAAGGCATCACCGTACAAAAGATATTCTGGGATTGATGGAGGGTGTTGCAGAACCCTAGCAAATTGACAAGGCTGCTTCCCCTGTGTCCTCTGACTAGTCAGGGACTGGTGGCTCCATGAAACAGGAAGCTTCCCTGTGCTGCCCAAAGCTCCAGCCCTGCTTCCTCCTCCACTCCTCACTGGACGTGACTCTGCCTCATGGGGAGCCCATTCTCTTAGGGACCTTTGTAAAGTGATCTTCTCATGTTCAAAAACATAAAATGCCTCAGATTCCATTGCTTATAATAAGCACTTTGGGGCCAAAGGAATTTGTTTAATGAAAAAACCAGTTTTTCATAAGTTAATGTTTTTCCTTTGGGACCCAGATGCCCTTCTCTTATTCATCCACTGCCCATGCTGCTAATCAGATGTGAAGGGTAAAATAATACCAGACTCATCATTGCATGTTACATGAGAATTGTATTAGTTAGGAGTCTGGGGTTCTAAGGCATAGAGACAGCATGAGCTAGCTCAAGGAAAAGGGGAGGGATTGTTATAAGGGCACAGGGGTGCCCCACAGAATCAAAAACAGAAATGTGACTGGGCCTAAGGAAAGCATCAAAAAATCACTAGGTTTTTTTTCCTCTCATCTCTCTTCCCATTTTCCCTATCCATCTATCCATCCATCCATCCATCCATCCATCCATCCATCCATCCATCCATCCATCCATCCATCTCTCCATCTCTCTTTCCTTCTTTCCTTCCCAGCTCCTGCCTCTGTATTTCTTCCTCTTTTTTTTCTTCCAACTTTTATCTCAGTTTCAAGGGGTATATGTGTGTGTTTCTTATATGAATAAATTGCATGTGATGGGGGTTTGGTGTACAGATTATTTTGTCACCCAGGTAATAAGCATAGTACCCGAAGGTACTTCTTTGGACCTCACCCTTTTCCCACCCTCTACCCTCAAGTAGGTCCTGGTGTCTGTTGTTCCCTTCTTTTTGTCCATGGTATACTCAATGTTTAGGTCCCATTTATAAATGAGAACATGTTGGTGTTGGTTTTCAGTTCCTGTGTTGGATCACTTAGGACAATGGCCTCCAGCTCCATCCATGTTGCTGCAAAGGACATGATCTCATTATTTTTTATGGCTGTGTAATATTTCATGGTGTGTATGTACCACATTGATGTCCACCACTGATGGGCATTTAGGTTGATTCCATGTTTTTGCTGTTGTGAACAGTGCTGTGATGAACATATGTGTGCATGGGTCTTTACGGTAGAATGATGTATATTCCTTTGGGTAGATACCCAGTAATGGAATTGCTGGGTTGAATGGTGCTCTGTTTTAACTTCTTTGAGAAATCTCCAAACTGCTTGCCATAGTCCACCTCTGTATTTCTTCCTCTACCTAGCTTCCTCTGCTTTCTGGTCCAGGAGGTCAATCAAATGGGGCTGCCCCACAGTGTCTAAGTTTTCATGTCACCAGCCCAGCCACATCAGAGAGACTCCCCTCACATCAGCTATGACCAGCGGCCATATTGTTCCACAGTGGCTCCTGGATGCAGATTAACTTCTAGCAAAAAGGGACACATTTTGAGCAGGACAGACATGGCCAAAGCTATCTAATATGCCCAAGTCTACACACACAGACACGTGCCCAAATCCCGCTCATGGCTACACATCTAACTAGAGATGGTCAAATGGACCCTGCCCTGAACCCACTTGGGAGGATGTGGTTCTGACTTGAGCTGCAGGATCCCAGGGCTTGTGCTGAGGTGGGAATAGCCCTGGAACTGAGCCAGAATACTTGGGCTCTAGTCATGGCTTCACCATTAAACAACTCTAGAGTTTTAAACAAGTTCTTAGCCTGTCTGAGTCTTTATTTTCTGCATAAATTGGGAGTCACAGAGGCAGCTTTCAATTATTTAAAGGACCACATTATGGGAGGGGGATAGGTGTGTTACCTGTCTAGTGTTGGAAGGTGAAACCACAGTGGAGACCACAGAGTGGCAGTTTGTGGCTGGAGATACAGAAGAACCTTCTCCCAATCAGGCTGCCGCCCCACTATGTTCAAGCTGTCTGCCTTGCAGAGAGCTGACTCTCCCTGTCACTGTGGGAAATCCGAGGGGCCTCAGAAAACATCTACAGAACGGAGATACTGGCCCATTTCCTAACAGGATTGTTTGTTTGTGTGGGGGTGGGGGGAGTAAAAACAAGTTTGAGTGCTACATACAAATGAGTATTTTTTTGCACTGTGATCTTAACAAAGAGAAAGAAGTATTTTGCTCCAGTTTGTATATTCTTTCAAAGCCTTTGAACACGCTTTATTTTTTTAGACAGGATCTCACTCTGGCACCCAGGCTGGGGTGCAGTGGTGTGATCACAGCTCACTGCAGCCTCAGCGCCCCGCCCCCCCCAAGGTCAGGTGATCCTCCTGCCTCAGACTCCCGAGTATCTGGGACTACAGGCACACAAAACCATGCCTGGCTGATTTTTGTAGAGATAGGGTCTCACTGTGTTACCCAGGCTGATCTCAAGCTCCTAGGCTCAAGTGATCCTCCCGCCTCCACCTTGCAAAGCCTTAGGATTACAGGTGTGAGCCACCGCACCTAGCTGAAGCACACTTTTTAGTGTGTCTGCCACAAGAGTTTCCAAGGCCACTAGCTGGCAGAAGGATAAGGTAGGAATGTAAATGACATGCCCCTCTCTTCATGAAAACAATGTCAGTTGTTCCTCCCAGTCCCCACCTTAATAGTTTCTGAACTTCTTTCTTCCTTCCTTCACTTATTTATCCTTTCTGCTCCCTATTAGACTGCTAGGGGTGGGGACAGGAGTGATGTCTGGTCACCACTGCCTCTGTGACCATAACCTCTGATACTGTCATTTCTTCTTTCCAAAGTCTTGGCTATCGTTCGAGGAGCTGAGAGAATAGGATAGCTCTGCTCTCACAGAGCATACTAGCAAATACCCTGTGTGAGGCCCTAATGACATATTTGGTCCTTTCCATCTTTGGGGCTGTAATATTCCCTACAGATGGACCCTTTGGTTAAGTCTCCTTCATTGCTTTTAGTTTTCATCAATCTCTGGTTGGTTTTCAGAACTACTAAATGGAGCCATTAGGTCATTCAAAAACAGGCAGATGTATGTATGTATGTTTGTGAGCCATAATAGGGATCCAGAAATATTTACAGAATTTTCATCTATTAAGAGATTTAACAGCTGTGTCTGCCATGTAGTTACTTTAAAATGGAAAATACAAGGTCAGATCTCTTGGGGATACTGGTTTGTTTTTCTTTTCTTATGATTGCTGTTAACGATGTCATGTTTAAGCAAGGAAAGAAGGTTTTGATATTCCTCTAAGAGTTGCCAGCCTGTGGAGGAGTTGTGCTCCAAGATGATCGATGGCTTAGAATTTAAATGTAAAAGTGTTTACCTTCTTAGGCCAGTCATCTGATCAACATGTAATGTAGCTGAATTAGTACACATTTCCAAAGAATTTACAAAACAAGACACCTTGCAAAACTAGCTGTCAAATAAAACAGAACTCTAAAATTGAATTTAAAATACAGTTTTGTTTTGTATCATGCATATTGTTGGTACTTGGGGAAAAACATGTTTAGTCAGACACTAAAGGGGCAGCTGAAGTGCTTGATGGTGATTCTCAAAGGGATTCTTGGACCCCTCAAGAGTTTTAGAAGATAATTATGCTAGTACTTTACTATGTATAATTATACTGGAAAATACATTTTTGATACGTTATAATTACTTCTGTTTATGATTTAGGTAGTTTTTGCCTTGCAAAAGGGCGGTAGGGAAACAAAGTTTACTTAAATAATCGGAAGAAAAGGGGGAATGAGGAGAAGCTAATGAAGATGTGAATATTTGTGAGGAAAATTGCCTGTAAGTGTGAATAGGGTGGGAATGGAGAGTGGGCGTGTCTGGCAGCACCTCTTCTTATGCTTATCGTCTTACTGAGGTGACTGAAGTTGAGAACACATAGTCCTTCACTTCTTTTGTAAATGGACATAATTGATTCAACACAGCATGATTGCATTCTAGTGTAGCAATTCTCAAAATACTGCCTTCTCAAAGATATGGTTCTCCTGATTTATTATGAAATGAGATAAAAATATAAGTCCTTGGTTTAATTAGTGACGAACAAGCCCATAAAATACTAGTTTTTTACTTTTGCTAGAGTAATCTCCTAAGTGAGTTATTAAGGGTCTTTCTGAACTCAAGTTACTGTGTCACCATAGACTCTAATTAGTCTAAGGACTCTAATTAGTTCTACTAAAAAGTCTCACTGCTATTCACTGACAAAGCTCCTAAAATGTGGCATGCATGTAGACAGTTGTGGTTTTCAAAAAAGAAAGAAGTAGGTGGAGCATAGGATGCCCAAAGTGGGCAATGATCAAAGACTCTTGAGAGTCATCAGTCTAGGAAAGTTATTCTCAACACTGGCTGGGCATCAGAATTGTCTGTAGTGCTTCTAAGAATTATGAGTTGTGGCCAGGCACGGTGGCTCACGCCTGTAATCCCAGTGCTTTGGGAGGCCAAGGCAGGTGGATTACAAGAAGTTCGAGACCAGCCTGCCCAATATGGTGAAACCCCATCTCTACTCAAAATACAAAAATTAGCTAGGCATGGTGGGGTGTGCCTGTAGTCCCAGCTACTCAGGAGGCTGAGGCAGAAGAATTGCTTGAACCCTGGAGGCAGAGGTTGCAGTGAGCTGAGATTGCACCAATGCACTCCAGCCTGGGTGATAGAATAAGACTGTGTCTCAAAAAAAAAAAAAAAAAAAAAAAATTATGAGTTGCTAGACTGCATGATGATCTACTGAATGATAATCCATTCTCTCCCCAGTAGACTTTTCCTTTATCTCATTGACTAGCACTCATTCACAGATCCACTCAAGACAGTCACGGACAAAAGGAAACAGGATTGTGAGGATTTAGCCCCATGGGGCTAGAGTGCTGCTACTGAAAAAAACCACCATAACTATATTTCAGCTTTACAGTGTGTAAAACTTCAGTTTAAAAACAAAAGGGAAAAAAGGTCTCTGCCTTCAAATATATGCTATTCATTCAAAAAGCAAACATTGTAAGAAATAACTGGATAATTAATCCATAAACGGCAAGAGAAGTAGAGCCAGTCTTTACTGAGTACCTGCCTACCTGTGTGCTGTGTGCTGAGTACTTTATATATGTCACTTCCTTTAATCCTCATTTTAATCTTCAGAGGTCAGTAATATCACTGGCATTCTACAGATTAAAATACCGTAGTTGAGGGAATTTAGGGGATTTGAATTGCATTACCTCTCTGGAATGGGGTGAGACAGAAGAGGTGTCCTTCTCTCAGGCACCTAGGTTTGTTTCTTTGGCAAGTGTGTGTGTGTGTGTGTGTATGTTTTCATGTATGTGGCAGCTTACCAGGCTATCTCCCAATTAATAAGGAGATATATCATCCTCATTCCAGTTTTTCAAATGTCACTTGACCAAAATGCATTCTATTCCTATTCTTTGAGTTTATATGCCAGAAATGGAGTAGGTATGTGTGTCTTCTCAGGACTAATCTATGCATGAAACTCTTCGAATCAGCACAATATTGTACAACCTAGTTGTGTTCTGTTCATCAAGTGTCGGTCAATGATTTATTGACAATGCAAACAAGTGGTCTGTTCATGTGAGTTCATGATGATTTGTGAGTAACAGCATGCTTCCTGCCCATCTGCTCTCTCATTTTAAGTGTGCTCTGTAATGTAAAATGATGGTCATACAATAATTCTATTGGGGTAGATCTGTACCACTATCTAGAGATATTTGTTTGACTTTTACTATTATTTTACAAAATGGAAATTTATTTGACAAAGAAGATGAGTTCATTGTACTTTGGCTTTTTGTAAGAGAAAGTGAGTGTTGTGACACTGAGATGAATAAATGAGTTCGTGTTTTCTGATCCCATGGAAAGGAAAGAATACAATATCAGCACATGGATCTCATAATGAAAGGAGAGTAAAGTGAGTCTTCAGAAACAGACTTAAAATAATCTCAATTCTTTGTAATTAGAAAATGGATCTTGAAAGGGCCTTGCCAAAAGGCAATGATGTGATGTTGGGGTATAGAGCTTTTTTGTTAGTGGACTCTTTTATCACAGAATGTGAGGTAAGGCAGAAGAAATATGATTCATGTTATAGGGCTTTAGTTATTGATTACATAGGAGTTTGCTTTCTCCAGCTCTTGTTCATAGCTGCTAACTGGCATTTAGAGGAAATATTGTTTACTTATTTAAATAATTTTTTAAGATAGTGAAAATTCTGTATGTTTGGTTAAATTAAACTTGGTTGTTTGCGTAGGCTATCTCTTCCTGAGCTGCCCACCTCACTTCTCTATGGGTCAGGGAAGCACATACCCTGTGGAATCACCCCCCTGTAAAACCCCATGGCAACCTCTTCTAAGAATTCATCCTTTGCATTCCATCCAAGTGTGTCTTGTTACATCCATAGCATTTAGTGCATTTATTGTTTCCTCTCCTGCTTTCCTCTACTAGATTGGGAGAGCCTTAAGGACTAGAGAGTGACTTATTTATCTTTGTTTCCCCAGCACCTTGGAGCAAAGAACCCAGCACATAGTAGGTGCTTGTGGTGAATGTAATTCAGGGTATCTTAGGACTATCCTGCTCATTGTGAATAGAGGATAAAAACAGGTTTCTAAGTTCTCCATCTGCCACAAAATTCTGGGAAGAAAAAGTATGAATTATTCCTTTCTGCACACACAGAAGTCTTCCATTTTGCAATTTTCCATCTAGTCTGCTGTCTTTTCTTTCTCTTCTTTATCAGGGCTACATATCCTCTGTCCCGGCCAGAGCATCATTTGAGGCATGCTTATGCAATTCTTGTTGTTTTCAATTAAGGTTCAGGACTGAGATTACCAGCTTGGCTTGGTAACCCTGTTCACTTTTTAAAAAATCAGTCAATCCTTCATTTTTATGAAAAGATGCAATACAAAATAACCTTGATTTAGAATTTAATGAGACTGACATTTGACCTGAGTTCAGTTAGGCAGACAAATGAAAAATGCAGACAAAATTGAGAGAAGACAAAATTGAGAGAAAATTACCTACTTAAATAGTGTGGGTGATTCTCCATCCTTATGCCCCAGGAGAATATGAAGTGGGAGATGCATGAATTACCTGAAATCTCTTTTAGCCTCTGTTTATGATATTAGCCTTTCAAGATGCAGGTATGTTTTTTATGCCTTGTGGTCCCTAACCACAAGCGAGCTTTCTTTATCTGATGGTCAAAAGAAGTGGTGACCCAATCCATAGTAGGAGAAGAATGTGCCTGCGTGGACTCTGTGTGAGACAGTGTTGTTAGATACTTTATGAACACTTTAGGGGATTCTCATGAGTAATTTTGATTATAGATGATTTTTACTTTATGCATTGACTAGGAACCAAATGCGACTTTCTTAGAGAGACACAAAATTCATCGTCCAAATAGACCATAAGGTCAGCAGGCTTTGTAAACATGTTTTGTATGTGCCTAGGGGTTGAGAGCAGGGGCGGGAGAGGGTCTGATCAGTTCACCAAACCAGGGGCTGGTGCTGATGTTTGATCAACAAAACACATCTAGGCCTAGGGCTCTGATCTAGGTCCAACTGCCAACATAGGTTGAGTAAAGCGTTTTCATACCTGCCTTTCCTACTTCAGATAGAGAGAGGAGGAAAAAAAAAAACCCTTTGAGGAAAAAAAGAAAGAATAATATTAGCCCAAGCAGTGGTTCTATTCACTTAAGGAGAATGGAGTATGTTTATTTAATTTTAACTGAAAAGTCTTGGCCAATATTTCTAAGCCTGGTTTGGGATAACAGAATGAATGGCCTTGGGGGAGAGGGAGGAGAAAGAGGATGTCTGGTTTTAGTGTCTGCTTTATGGTGTGTGCTGTGTTTAATCCTCATAACAATCCTAAGTGGAAGGAAGAACTCCCCACATTACCAGTGGTGCAGCAGAAGCCCAGGTGTTACTGAAGTTCATGCAGTCAGCATTGACGAAGTCTACACTAGAATCCAGGCCTGACCCAACCCAAAGTCTGTATTTTTTCCCTCTGCAGTCTCTTAAAATTGGCAAAAGGTAAACTTTCACGTGACCCTAGATTTGATTGAAGCAGCAGATTTAGGGGTCATGCAACAGGAGAATGAGTGGATTGTAAGTCTTTGAGTCTGCAGATCTTTGGGGAGAAAACCCAATTCTGTTGAAGTAGGAGCTGTTCAATTGGAGGTGAGATTTTTAGTAGGGGTTTCTAATGTATTCTTTTTTTTCCCCCATTGATGGTTGTTAATACTTCCCCTACACACACGTACACACACGCACACACATATATATAAATAGGGCACGTTTTTCTCCCATGTAAGGGCTGCTCTCCCTTATCCCTCCCACTTACAGCAATGTGTGCCTCTCTGTAGCTGAAGGTTGCCTTGTATTAGGACAACTGACTGATGAGTACTCCCCACCAGGGTCCAGAGAGTGTGCTTCATTCACCTTTCAGCCTCTCACAGTTCTAGCACAGGGGAGATAAAGATGTTGATGGTTTGGGGTGCTTTTTGACAAATAACATAGGCAAACACTTGACACCCCTAGGCTACCACCTGTCCTGTTGTGTGGATACATATTCAGTGAAGCCAGATAAGTTTTACAAATCACAATGAATACATCCTTAGCAGAGCCAGTTGCCTGCGGGAGGTTACTGAATCTTCTGGTTGTCGTTTTCAGGTCTTTAGACACTGGGCTCCTTTCTGGACCACCCCCAAACTAGTGACAGATGCAGTCAGAGTAACAGAATAAGGAAGTCTAAAATCACGCAAGCCTCTTAGTTCTTGATAATTGACATGTCCAGCATTTCTTGATCATTAGTGGAAAATACTAAACTTTACAGTGCGTAAAATAATCAATTCATTCCTCTGATGGGCCAAATATTTAAGTCAGTATGGAACTCTATCTTTCTGATTGCTGCATTAGAAAAGGTTCTTTGTGTTTATTTTGTTTCTTAGTAGAAAAAACAATCTAAAAGATTCTCATTTTAAGTGACTTGAGCCATCATTTAAATTTTAAAAGCCAATTATTTTGAAGCAGTAGAGCCTTACGAATTCTAAAGTCACACACTGGAAGCCAAACTATCCAGAGTATAAATATTTCCTTTTGAGGGGGATACTGACAGGTTCTTCTATTTCATTCCAATTCCAGTTCCTGCCCTCCACTCACAGACAGGGAGGCAAGGGGAAGGCTCACTAATTGGCAAGGCTGAACAAGCATAAAGGATTCAGTGTATAAAGAATCAAGCACTGATCCTCTCAAGAGTTCACATGCAGAGTGTCTGTGTGCTGGACAGCTTTGGCTGTACACATCAGAAGTGTTCCAGGCTTGAGGTTTTTGGCAAGTCTCGCTGCCTACGTTCAAGTCCTGGCTCAGTCGCTTACTAGTGTGTGAACATAGCTGAGCTATATAATGTTTCTGAGCCTCAGTTTCACTGTCTGTAAAATGGGGATGACAACAACTGTACCCACCTCACAAGGATACTGTGTCGTGAGGTGTCAACGAGCCATTTGTGTCAGAACATAGTACAGTGCTGGGCTCACACGAAGCATTCCATTCATGTCAGCTACTAGCTCTTTAGAACTTTTCGACTTTGGTCCCTAGGGCTACATTAACCCCTCTTTCTTGCCAGACAATAATCTGAGGTTGATAGCTGCTTTCAGAAGAAACAGTGTTTGAAAGTTAAGAAAAATATATCTAGAAATCTAATTTCTAATTTCATTGTCGTGCCTTAACAGGCATTTTAACCCAGATGCCTTAAAAGACTTTTACAAAATGCAAATTTCTGATCCAGAAAACTTCTCAGCCATAGTGCCAAAGAACATTACCAGCCCCAATTCCCTTTATCCCAACAAAACCACTCCCCAGTCACAAATTATCTGACACAATTTCATTGGGGTTCTCCGATTGGCAAGAGTTTGTTTAAAATGCAAACCTCTGAGCGCCACCCTTAGGCCAGTGGGGCCTAGGACTGTGCATTGAACACTTCTGGCGCTAACTCGGGTGCCAGTGGTTGCACTTGGACATATACTACTCTAGGCCTTTGGGCTCCTTTTGTCCCAGCAGCACCTGCTGTCCTCAAGACAGGGGCTCTCTTGTTTTCCTCATGCGAGAGCCGTTTGCCCAGCTAGTCCATCCCATTGAAGACAAACTCTGACTCACCTTTTAAGATGTGGTTCTCTGGCCGGGCATGGTGGCTCACACCTGTAATCCCAGCACTTTGAGAGGCCGAGGCGGGTGGATCATGAAGTCAGGAATTTGAGACCAGCCTGACCAACATGGTGAAACCCTGTCTCTACTAAAAATACAAAAATTAGCCGGGTGTGGTGGTGTGTACCTGTAATCTCAGCTACTCAGGAAGCTGAAGCAGGAGAATTGCTTGAACCTGGGAGGCGGAAGTTGCAGCAAGCCGAGCTCACGCCACTGCACTCCAGCCTGGGTGACAGAGTGAGACTCCGTCTCATATAAAAAAAAAAAAAAAAAGAAAGAAAAAAGAAAAAAAACCCATGAAGTTCCCAACCATGTGCTGTGTAGAGAGCACCATGGTGGCCCTGCAGTGTACAAAGGTGAATTGGCCATCGTGTATGTTGGCATGAAGCTCCCAGTCCAGCTAAGAATACCTTTCAAGGCCAAGCTGGCTCCAACATCCTGTTTCCTAAGGCCCAGTCAGTGGTCCCAGCTTCTGGTCTGTGGGCTCACCTAGTTTAAAGATCCCCTTGAGCCTCAAAGGATGTTCCAAGCATGCTTCAGTTGGGGAATTATTGGCCAACATGGTGGGACAGTTCTTCACTGGGTGGGACTGCCCTACACAGTACAGCGTACTTGGCATGTCTGCCCTCCCAACGCTGAGTACCAAAGGCGCTCCAGAGTCATTGTGACAATCAAGAAAAGTAATGATTGCCACATGTTTCTGAATACCCCAGACCTCTGTGGGATAATACTGCCCCAAGTTGAGAGCCTCTGTCCAGTTTAGGTCTTTCTCCTCCGTCCATGCCTCTGCTACCTCCTTAAGGGACCAGTTCCCTCCAAGGGGGATGCTTTCTTAGAAATGTCATTTGTTGGCCGGGCACAGTGGCTCACACCTATAATCCCAGCACTTCAGGAGGCCAAGGTGGGCAGATCACTTGAGGTCAGAAGTTCGAGACCAGCCTGACCAACATAGTGAAATCTCGTCTCTACTAAAAGTATAAAAATTAGCAGGGTGTGGTGGCATGCACCTGTAATCCCAGCTACTTGGCAGGCTGAGGCACGAGAATCGCTTGCACCAGGGAGGCAGAGGTTCCAGTGAGCCAAGATCGCGCCACTGCATTCCAGCCTAGGTGACAGAGTGAGACTCCATTTCAAACAAAACAAAACAAAAGAATGTCATTTGACAGTGTACAGAGTTTATATATTTTAATGTACAAATGAAGTTGACACGATATCAACCAAAGGGAAAGAAGGGCCATTTTGTAACAGGCAGAAACCAGTTGGGATTTAAGAAGCACTTTAATTACCCTTATTTTTTTTTTTCTGTAAAGGAAAATACTTTTATTTCTTTCACTGATGTGCCGGTGACAGTCTTAGCAGGCTTGCCTTTGTAGGTAAATATGATGGCACTTCCCAATCAGCATGTGTTGGGATGTGAAGCTGTGTGGAGTCTGAGGCTGACGTCTGGTAGTGTGAGGACCTTGGGGGGTTGCCTTGGAGAATAGAGGGTCCAGCCCAAGGCCCCGGCTCTCAGGGTTGGGGGTTGAGATGAATTTGTCACAGCCCTGCCTGAGCTCACCACACTGGGAAGTCAAGCAGAGGCAACAGCTTCTGTTTGCTAAGTGTTACCACATGCTAGGCACTGTGTTGAGTATTGTGAAGGACCTCTTAAATCCTCAGAACAACCGTTTCAGCATTTTACAGCTGCAAAAACTGAGTCTTAGCAAACATGGTCTTAGAGCCATGAGAATAGACCTGGTACTTAAATCCCAAGTCTAGAGCCTGGACTCGTCCACAACACCATCCAGCTTCTCACCCATCTTTCACTTAATTCATCCCTTTTATCGTTTATTTTAGGATTCAGTTTGATTCCCCCAAATCTCAAAACTTTCAAGGATGGCAATACTTCTCACACAAACACACTTTCTACTGAATGCCAGGAGGGGTCTGCACTTAGATTCCTCAGCTGTCACAGTGCCATTGAGTCTGAGGGTGCCTGACTGCTTGGTTGTGGTCTTTTGACACCTGGCATTTGTGTTTAACGGCCCCAGTGGTTGAGAAGCGGAGGGGAGCCACACTGGCAGAGGTGGAGGGAAAGAGGAAAGGGTGTAGGGAAAGAGGAGAGGGTGGAGAGATAGAGGGGAGGGTGGAGAGATAGAGGGGAGGGTGAGGGGAAAGAAGGGAGGGTGGGGAGTTGGAGGGGAGGGTGGGGAGATGGAGGGGAGGGTGGAGGAATAAAGGAGAGGGTGGAGAGAAAGAGAGAGGGTGGAGAGGAAGAAGAGAGGGTGGAGAGATAGAGGGGAGGGTGGGGGATGCAGAGGAGGGTGGAGGGAAAGAGGAGAGAGTGGAGGGATAGAGGGGAGGGTGGAGGGAAAGAGGGGTAGGTGGGGGAGGGTAGAGAGAAAGGAGAGGGTGGGGAATGGAGGGGAGGGAAAGAGGGGAGGGTGGAAGGATAGAGAGGAGGGTGGGGGGAAAGAGGGGAGGGTGAGGGGATGGAGGGGAGCGTGGAGAGATAGAGGGGTGGGTGGAAGGATAGAAGGGAGGGTGGAAGGGTAGAGGGGAGGATGGAGGGAAAGAGGGGAGGGTAGCGGGGATGGAGGGGAAGTTGGAGGGATAGAGGGGAGGTGGGATAAAAAGAGGCCTGGAGCTGGTGTTAGGAGGCCAGGGTCTAAACCCCACTTGAAAACCTGCCTGCTGGATGACATGCACAGACTCTCTGGGCCTCAGTTTCCCATTCACATGTAAGATGGGGAGGCCTTCATCCACTTCCCTAAGAGGGTTGTTGTGACAATTCAGAGCAGTGTTAGAGTCCCAAGTGGGGTGAATGCCCCTGGGGAGTGTACAGGGCCATCCTTTGGAGTGTGAGTAGAAAGTCTTAGCATTTTTTATTTTTTACTCAACAAGAAATTAGGTTTTACAAATATTTGATGTAAGGATGGACCATGACATCCACAGTCAGCTGCATGTTCTGGGCATGTCCTCAAAGAAAGAAGGGACTTTGGAAACGGGAAGGGGTTGGGAGCTCTATCCTCATTCATTCCCTTTCAGCCTTTGTGATGCTTGATTGCAATTTGCCACTTCCGGTGAGGCGCGTACACAGAATACAGTATCCAGCTTAAACTCAACAAACCCTGTTTCAACAAACTGAAGAAGTGGCTTAAAAAGTTTTCATGAATTAAAAGCTAATTAAAATCTATAATGAACAATATCCACATAAACCAAAAAATGACAGAGTTAACACTTCACTGGGAAGAAATTCTTGTTGTCATCATTGTTGAATCGGCCCCAGTAAGATGTGGAAAAAAAAACAGACTAATGATATCTGACAAGAAGTTGGCCCCAGAAGTTCAGAATTATCAAGGTCAGGTGCAGTGGCTCATGCTTATAATCCCAGCTCTTTGGGAGGCCAAGGCAGGAGGATCACTTGAGGCCAGGAATTTGCGACCAGCCTGGGCAATATAGTGAGATTCCATCTCTACTAAAAATCAAACAATTAGCTGGACACTTGTAGTCTCAGCTACTCAGGAGGCTAAAGAGGATCACCTGAGCCCAGGACTTTGAGGCTGCAGTGAGCTATGATGGCACTACTACACTCCAACCTGGGCCACAGAGTGAGACCCTGTCTCAAAAAAAAAAAAAAAAAAAAAGAAGAAGAAGACTTTTTGAATGAAAGAAAGATTTACATCTCCTCTCATTAATAGCACTACTGATTTTTATTTGATTTAGCACATTATTTCATTATGTTATTACAAATTATGTGATTTAAATGCCTATGTTGATGCATATTCTATAATGTACACTTAGTTCAGTAGTACATGTGTATTGCTTGTATTTATCATGTGTGAATATATATACACACACATGGTATGTGCTCAAAATATTTTACAGATTAGAGGATGTGAAAAAAATTTGAAGACCACTCTGCATAATAAATGTGCGGAGGCTGGCCCATGAGACACGTTTCTCCCTGGAATGAAGTCGGTAGTGTGTGTGTGTGGACCTTGCTGATTAAAGGAGAGTGGATGATTTGATTTCTGGAACAAGGTGCATCTCAAACTAGCTGGCAGCACTACCTAGGCCTGGCCCCATCCCAGCTGTTCACACCGAGTTCCAGACATTTGTAGGAGCCCGGACGAAGCCAGCTGGCTGCCTATCAGTGGCCTTCTTCTGTCAGCACCACACAGTTGTCACGGCTCACATCTAACCGCCAGACAGCCAAGAAGGAGATGCCAAGATTTACATCTGCAGTTCCTGACCTCCGCAACCACACCCGATTCTTTGGTTGGTCCTAGACAAAAACAACAGTTTTGCAGATTTGGGGTCTCTTCCTCAAACTGGCTTTTGATTATTTATTGCCAAACCTAAATGTGGGATATGATTGCCCTCCTGCAAATCAGAGCTGGTTGCTGTAGCTAACATTTACTGAGAGAGTAGCATACCCAGAGTTCAGCTGAGTGCTTTCTGGAATTATTTTATTTTCACAGCAACCACGTAGAGTAAGATCTGCCACTAGCACCACTTTACAGATAAGCAAATGGAGACTTAGAAAGGTTAAGTAATTTTACTAGAGAAATGTAAACTAAGGGTGAAAGTGAGAAATCTGAGAGTCTCATTGGTCTGACAGCTATATAAAGAACTGAAAGGATGTACCATTGCAAATCTTCAAAATAGAAATACCTCAAGTGCAATGCAGGACTCTGGATTCAATTCTGGAACAAAGAAAGAACATTTGTGGGAAAAAAATAGTGCAACCCAGAGTCTTTAGATTAGTTAACAGTATTGTGTCAATGTTAATTTATTCATTTTGACAAATGCACCCTGGTTATGTAAGATGTTAGCATTATGGGAAGCTGGGTAACGGATAGATGGAGACTTTCTGCACTATGTCTGTAATGTTTTTGTAAATGTAAAATGATTCCAAAATAAAAGGTATATTTAAGAAACAGCAATGCCAAGCGTATGTGTGTGAGTACACATGTGCTTGCACATGTGCATGTGTACAGTTGTGCATATGTAAGCCTTTGAAACCCATCCTGCCCCTTGCTGCACACCCCCTGCTGTTCTCTGTGTGCTACTCCACTCAAGCACCTGGGACTTACATAGAAGTCAGCGAGAGGGAAGCCCACACAACTCACATGTGACATGCCCGCTGTGCTGTCATCATACCTCACCTGTGCTGTAGAACCCCTGGGTCACAGGTGGCAGTCTTGTCCCCCCATAACAAATGCTAGAAAATGATGTGTGTGTGTGTGTGCTGGTAGGGGGGTTTCAGGAAGTCATTCATGAAGACACAGTGTAGCATCCAGAATAAAATAACCAATTTACACCTTAAACGCTCTTCTCCAGTAAGACCAGTACAGCCGCCTCTGCTTACCAAGTGCATTTGAGGAGTCCTCTGCTTTATCCATTCTTTATCCTCCTGAAAAGAGGCACTGACCTGAAAGGAAAGCTCAGGAGCTTCTGGGCCCAGACTTTTGCTTTGTTTCTCACCATGTGCTGTGTCAAAACTGAGAGAATATTTTGATCACCTTTTAGCTAAGAGCTATCTCCTGGGCAGTGGCTTAAGGCTGGAGTAACGACATTTCACAGTTCAGGAGAGAGCAGTCACTCCCCCAAATGACTCTGAGGTGGCCACAAAGTGCTTGACTTGCAAAAAATTACTCCATTAACTAGATTCAGGGATTTTTCAGGATTTATGGGCTAGGCTGTGCAAATATTACTGTGGTGCTTGTCAGTATAATTGCTAGAGGCCTCCAGTGAGCAGAGGAATTGTGTGTTCAGTCTGTCCTGGGTGACACTTACTGTGTAGTCCCAGGGAGAGAAAGAAAACCCACTCAACCAAATCCAGGAGGCTACAGAAATAATGTTTGTGGAGATCTCAGTGGGTACCTAATCTGTAACCTCAGGGGGAGAACTCTAGCTGGGCTCAGTCTTTGCTGGAAACAGAACTTACTGGGTGTGTGTGTGTTTACTCACTCATTCATTTATTTGTTTATTTACTGTGACAGGGTCTTGCTATGTTATCCAGGCTGTTCTTGAACTCCTGAGCTCAGGTGATCCTCCCACCTCATCCTCCCAAGTAGCTGAGATTACAGGTGCATGCTACCACACCCAGCCATCATTCATTTACTTATTAAGTGTCCACCATGCACCAGATGCCCAGGTTCAGCATAAAGGATATAGAGCAGGACAATCAAAAAGTCTCAGGTTCAGAAAGAAGAGATGGATAAAAACCAGCAAACATCTAAAGTAGATAATGTCAGATTGTGATAAGCACAAATAAGCAGGGAATACACTGATGTGATAGAGAGGGCCGTGTCAGGGGCAGTATGATTCCTTTAGATTGGGCGGATCAGGGTGATGGCTTCTCAGTTGAGATTGGAAGAATGAAAAGGAGGAAGGAGGAAGAATTGGCAGCCGGATAGGACAGCAGTTCTTCTCTGTCTCCTCAATTCTTCTGATGTCCTGCACAGAAACCTGAGGGGTAGAGTAGCAAAGGAGAAATCCAAGCTCAGGCTGGGAAAGAAGCTCACGGCACCAAGGTTAGGGCTTGTGATAACAGGGACCTGCTTCAAGAGAAAGAGAGGTGGGGGCAGATTGGTCTCATGGCTGCCACCTATATAATTCTAAAAGGCTCCCAACGGGAGAACAGCCACCCTGGTAAGTGTCCAGGATCATACAAGGAGTCTCTGCCCATTGTGGCTCTTGCTCGAGCCCCCACACTTAACCCTCATCAAGCTTTGTCATTTAGGATTCAGGTGTTAGAACGGAGAAGGCACCAAGCCTACTGCCCCATATCACTGAAGCCTTTGCTTTGGGGGAAACAGAGCCAGGTACAAATACCAGTGCCACTCATTCTTCCTTCCATGCTCTGGACATTCAACCCATCTGAGCTTTAGTCTCTTCATCTGCAAAGTAAGGACCATGCAGTCTTCCTGGTGGTGTTGTAAGACTCAAATAGAATAACCAGACAGTTCCAGGTGCATATGGCACTCAGTGAGAATTCACTCGCTTCATCCTCTCTCACCCCCTTCCTTCCTCTGGGAATAAAGAGTACACTAGTTGAAGAATATTCTTTTGCCTTCCTTCTTTAGCAGCTCCAATACCAGCCTAACAGCACAATGAGCAACAGATGTGCTTTTTTTGATGTTCGAAATTTATAGTCTCTGTTGAATGTTGGCCAGGACAGCACTTCATCATTTGAACAATTTCCATTTTCCGCAAGCTCTCTGTGATTGATGATCTAACCAGGCACATGGCATTCCAGTCTACCAGCAATGTGGCCAGTGGGGAGATGACTATGTCAGTAACACCTGTTTGTGGTAGACCAACAATGGCGCCCTAAAAGATATATCCACATCAAACCCCTAGAACCTATGTGTGTGACCTTATTTGGAAGAAGGGTTTTTTTGTTTTGTTTTGTTTTGTTTTGTTTTGCAGATGCAATTAGGAATCTTGAGATGCAGAAAACATCCTGTGCTATCCAGGTGGGCCTTAAATGCAATGACTACTGTCTTCATAAGAGATGTATGGTGAGATCTGACAGATAGAAGGGGAGAAGGCAATGTGACCACCACTAGGTAGAGGTTAGAGGGATGCACCCCTAAGTCAAGGAATGCCAACAGCTGCCAGAAGCTTAAAGAGGAAAAGAATGAATTGTCCCCTAGAGCCTCCAAAGGGAGTGTGGTCCTGCTTTTGCCTTGGTTTTGGACTTCTGGCCTCCAGAACTGTGAGAGAATAAATATCTGTTGTTTTAAGCCAACCAGTTCATGGTCATGTGTATAGCAGACCTAGAAATGAATACAGCCTACAAGCACCTTGCCCTACCTGGCTGTAGGTGACTTTTGGTGCCACCATTTTTGTCTCTTGTGGATAAACAGCAGGCTATATTCTTTTTATAAGTAAGTCCAGCTTTTACAAAAAAATTAATAGCCAGGATCATGGTTTTAGAACTCTTAGAATCCACTCCTCTCATCCTCTAGTTCTTTCTCCCACCCATTGGCTTATAAACTTGTTCCCATGAAATAAGTCAGATTAGTTGAGCTTGTAAATGTATCTTGAATAAATGTGTCAGGTGGGGTCACAAACATGCAGACACCTGCCTGCGAGTGTCACTGACCTGCACCCTGAAAGGCTCCCATATTGATGATACTTAATCCTCTGTGGCTCCTCTTCAGCCCTGGGAGCAGGGCAGTGCAGATTATTGTTCAACCCCTTTTACAGATGTGCACACTGAGGTCCCAGTGTGTCCAGTGACTTGCCCAAGGTCATCAGCCCTTTCTGGTGGAGCTGGGACTCGAACCCAGTCCTCCTGCTCTCAGCTGTGGGAAATGGAGACAGCAGTTGCCCTGGAAGATGTTTCCTGTGCTGCGTGTTTGTGGTTGTCTGAGGATTTGTGAGACATGCTGTTTTCTTGTGTCCCCTGTCCCTGTGACTTATCTTTGTGCCCACTCAGCCACCACCACTTCCAACACACACCCACACCTGTGGAGAGACTGCAGCCTCCTAGAGCTCGTGTCATGGCAGAGCTGAGGGTGGTAGTCAGTTCTTGGTGCTCTTTAGTAGGGCTCTGAACTGCAGCCTGGGCCCAGCCCATTCATTTATGTATTGTCTATAGCTGCTTCTCTGTAACAAGAATTGACAGAGACTGGGTGTGGTGGCTCACGCCTATAATCCCAGCACTTTGGGAGACTGAGGCAGAAGGATCACTTGAGCCCAGGAATCTGAGATGAACCTGGGCAACATGATGACACCCCATCTCTACAAAAATAAAAATAAAATAAATAAATAAATAAATAGTTGGGTGTCGTGATGGAGGCTGAGGTGGGAGGATTGCCTGAGCCTAGGGGGTCGAAGTTGCAGTGAGCTGTGATTGTGCCACTGTCTCAAAAAAAAAAAAAAAAAAAAAAAAATTGACAGAACAAGTTGATTCAATTATAGACTTGAGTAGTTGTAACGGAGACTATAAAGCCTAAAATATTTATAGTGTGAACTTTGATAGGACAAGTCTGCCAGCTCCCACACTAGAGGATAAAGATTACGAGGATTGACTCCATACAGAGGAGAGGATAGGAGAGGAAGGAGCAAGGATGGAAGAAAGGAGGGAGAAGGGGCAGAGAGAAAGAAAGAGGGAGGGGGTCACTCAGAGACTTCACAAAGTGTGTTATTTCTTAAAAAGTGTAATGCCCAGTATCTAGTGATTAGCTGTGGCACTGTCAGTCTTCTGCCTGGGAACAGGAATCTTTCAAAGATCAAATGCAGGGCCCGGAGCCCCAGGACTCTGCATTGGCATTCATCAATAGGTTTTGAAGAAGGCAGACATCTCAAAACCAGCCTAAGCATAAGGCACCCAGCTGGTGATTTGAAGATAGGTATCTTCCCCATTACTAGTTGGCCTTGCTTTAAAAACTTTTGTTTCTTGGATAGCATTTTTCTTTCACAAGTTGGTTGGCTTTCACATGTCAAAAAACAAAATCAGGGTGGGCGCAGTGGCTCACACCTGTAATCCCAGCACTTTGGGAGGTCAAGGTGGGCAGATCATCTGGGGTCAGGAGTTTGAGACCAGCCTGGCCAATGTGGTGAAACTCTGTCTCTACTAAAAAAAAAAAAAAAATACAAAAATTAGCTGGGCATGGTGGTGTGCACCTGTAATCCCAGCTATTCAGGAGACCGAGGCAGGAGAATCGCTTGAACCTGGGAGGCGAAAGTTGCAGTGAACCGAGATTGTGCCACTGCACTCCAGCCTAGGTGACAAGAGTGAAACTCTGTCTCAAAAAACAAAACAAAAAAACAAAAAAACAAAACAAAACAAAAAAACCCAAAAAACGGAAAGAGAGAGAGAAAGAGAGAAACACATACCATTGGCCGTATTTGTGATTTCTCATTCTTGCACTATTTTTTAAACTTTTCATTATATTAGACCTTTATCAGATATTAGCATTGGTTCTTTAGTTATCCCCCTGATCAGGAACTTGCCCTGAAATAAATGCTGGTAAGATCATGGAAAGTTCCCAGGAGAAGGATAGAACAGGCATACCCCAGGGAGGCTGAGCCAGTACAGAGAGACCTATGGGTCTCACAGGCCCCCATTAGAACTGATTCCCTCTTCTTGTCTCAGGTTGTTATCAGCCACTGAGCGAGACCAAATAGGGGATCTCATGAGGCTTTGGAGGTGGATGCAGGATCTGTTGCCTGTGATTCAAAGCTGGTGGAGGACTTAGTTAGGTCATGCTAATTGGTTTTCCTTAGCTCTCACCAGGTGTCATTCATGGAGGTTGCATAAAAGATACTCATTCTCATGGATGAGCTTTTTCTTAAATATTATCTTTCTGAATTTTGAAATTTAGTGTAGCATTGAGGCATTTAAACACATTTTTGAAGCAAAAATTTATTTATCCTAGTTCAAAGCCAGATTTGGTTTGACCTGTCTTGCTGGCATTTTCTGTGGTTCTGAGATCCAACCCCCAACTTTGTCCCTTTTGACCTGGTTTATCACCCATGTCCTTGGGTTGAAAATAGTAGTCTAATCCTAAGAGAAGGGGCCTGAAAGGAAGGAAGGAGAAATCAGAGGTCAGCTGGTGAGGATGAGAAATACTGCAGCAAGGGAGCAGCGTTGACCCTTGAGAGCTACATGCTAGGTAGGGTGAAGCTCTACCTGCCCTAGGTCAAAAATTTCATTGACCTGTGGTTAAAGCCCAGACTTTGAAGAGCAAAGAAGGCAAGGATTTAACTGCAAAAAATAGAAAAGTGGCTGACCCAGTGCTGAGGCTTTTAACAAAATTTACCAAATAGTTTATTTCAGACTGAGGAAGAAAGAGCTCAAACAAGCTTAAGCATCAGCAAATACTATTAGCCTGGACCATGAGATTGCATGTGCCCTGCAGTGATTTTCCACCTTGGCTGACATTAAAAGTGCCTGGTGGTGGCTGGGCACGGTGGCTCACGCCTGTAATCCCAGCACTTTGGGAGGCCAAGGTGGGCGGATCACAAGGTCAGGAGATCGAGATCATCCTGGCGAACATGGTGAAACCCCATCTCTACTGAAAATACAAAAAATTAGCCAGGCATGGTGGCGGACGCCTGTAGTCCCAGCTACTCGGGAGGCTGAGGCAGGATAATGGTGTGAACCCAGGAGGTGGAGCTTGCAGTGAGCCGAGATCGCGCCACTGCACTCCAGCCTGGGCAACAGAACAAGACTCCGTCTCAAAAACAGCAAAAAACAAAAATCAAAACAAAAAAAACCTACCTGGTGGTGTTTACAGCCTTGAGTGCCCAAACCAATAAGATCGAAATCTCTGAAGGTGGGGCCTGGGTTTAGTGCTTTTTAAATGATCCTCAGGTGATCTTAATGGTCTTCCAGGGTTGAGCACTGTGGGGAGAATTGAGATCAAGATGTGGAGGGATCCAGCTGGCTCATGCATGTTAAGAACTGGATGAGACGGGAAGCCAGACATTAGAAATAATGGGGTCAGGGCACTACTTACATGATATTAATAGCCAGAGGTCTTGAATCTTCCTCCAGTCTACAGCCAAGATAGGTATATATGTGGGGCCCAAAGGGAAGCAAAGTTCCACATTATTCTGAGCCAGTCTTGGTATGGACCCCCACCACCTGCCTGCCATCCTTTCCTCTCCACGGCCGATCTCCAGTTATCTGGGCTTGGGTGAGACTGTCCTCTTTCCTGAACCACTGCCAACTCAAACCTGAGTCTGACTACTGCAGCTACATGGGAAGACAGACAATTCAAATGGGAGAAGCACCTGGGTAGCTTGCTGTGCTGTGGCACAGGTGGAAGAGGAAGACCCAGAGAACCACGCTCATGGGTCTGCCCATTTGAAGGAGGGACCAATCCACCTTTGTGTGCAGGGAATACCCCAGTATGAGCAACTCCTCTCGGGAGTCCTGAGGGTTCAAGGAGGAGGTTGGGGAAAGATAGAAACACAGAGTTCCCCTCTCTTAGATCCCTATAATAAAGCTAAATTTTACAAGGAATTTCTACCAACTATCAACATACCTGAAGTCTGTGTGGGAGACCCTTGTCAGAAAATTCCTGTTCACCCAAACGGATCTGGAACATGGTAAAAGACTGGCAGAAAATTGGAGAGCATCTGGTCCATGGGCGGGAACTCCTAATGAGAGGGAGGAGAATAGGAATGCATCTCACAGCATGGAGAGTACTTCCCTCTTGGAGCTGGGCTGGTTTCTGCCATCTAAGAAGGTTCATGGAATGAGATAGGGCATAGTAGCTCCTCATTGCTTGCTCTGAGCAGGGCAGTACTGATGGGCAGACCTGGAAGGGAAAACTGTCAAGGAGACTAGATGGAGGAGGGGAAGAGCCCAAAGTCCAGTAGGAACTTCCTGGGAACTCTAGAGGTGGCTAGAGTGGGCCACATGCTGCAGAGACATGAGTGCCCAGACCAATAATATAAAAATCTCTGAAGGTGAGACCTGGGCTTGGTGCTTTTTAATAATCCTCCAGTGATCTTAATGGTCTTCCAGGGTTGAGCACTGTGGGGAGAATTGAGGTCAAGATGTGGAGGGATCCAACTGGCTCATGCATGTTAAGAACTGGATGAGACTGGAAGTCAGATTTTAGAAATAATGGGGTCAGGGCATCACTTACATGGTATTAATAGCCAGAAGTATTGAATCTTCCTCCAGACTACAGCCAAGAGAGATACACATATGGGGCCCAAAAGGAAGCAAAGTACCACACTGAAGCAAAGTACCACATTGAAGCAAAGTACCATGGAAGAACTGATCCCTACCTTTGATGCATGCTAAAGACCAACCTGCTTGCATGGAGATGAAGGCACACTTCTCCTGAACTTCGCCATTATGACGACAGTCAAAGCCAGAGCGACAATGGTGATAACCACACCAGTAAATGAAGTTCCCCTACTCTCTTCTGACTCACTTCTAAGTAGCCTGGACCCTGGTGGTTAAGAAAAGTAAACCCCCAAAGCAGTCAGTCATTGTCGGTTTGCTAACTTGAGCATCCTGAAATTAAAGGACTAAGTACTTTAACTGGGTCACCTCTATTAGTGGGTAAAAATCTGTGTGGTCTTCATTCACTTCCTCAAAATGCTCCTATACATAGTGGCAAGCAACAGAACTAGCCACGAGGAGGCAACACAGAAACCACTGAAGTCAAGATGTAATCCTACCTGGTTCCCCATCAGTAGGTAAAACAAAGTGGTTATGAGTACAAACTCTGAAGCCAGATGATCAGCTTTTTTTTTTTTTAATAATTAAAGAGAGAGGGTGGGTTCCAAGGTGGCCAAATAGGAACAGCTCTACTCCACAGCTCCCAGTGCAAGCGACACAGAAGACGGGTGATTTCTGCATTTCCAACTGAGGTACCGGGTTCATCTCATTGGGGCTTGTTGGACAGTGGGTGCAGTCCAAGGAGTGAGAGCCGAAGCAGGGAGGGACATCGCCTCCCCCGGGAAATACAAGGAGTTGGGAAATACCCTTTCCTAGCCAAGGGAAGCCGTGACAGACAGTACCTGGAAAATTGGGACACTCTCACTCTAATACTGCACTTTTCCAAAGGTCTTAGCAAATGGCACACCAGGAGATTATACCCCGCGCTTGGTTCAGCGGGTCCCACGCCCATGGAGCCTCACTCACTGCTAGCACAGCAGTCTGAGATCGAACTGCAAGGTGGCAGCGAGGCTGGGGGAGGGGCGTCCACCATTGCTGAGGCTTGAGTAGGTAAACAAAGCAGCTGGGAAGCTCGAACTGGGTAGAGCCCACTGCAGCTCAAGGAGGCCTGCCTGCCTCTGTAGACTCCACCTCTGGGGGCAGGGCATAGCTGAACAAAAGGCAGCAGAAACGTCTGCAGACTTAAACGTCCCTGTCTGACAGCTTTGAAGAGAGTAGTGGTTCTTCCACCACAGAGTTTGAGATCTGAGAACGGACAGATTGCCTCCTCAAGTAGGTCCCTGACCCCCGAGTCGCCAAACTGGGAGACACCTCCCAGTAGGGTCCGACTGACACTTCATACAGCCGGGTGCCCCTCTGAGATGAAGCTTCCAGAGGAAGGATAAGGCAGCAAAATTTGCCGTTCTGCAATAGTGGCTATTCTGCAGCCTCTGCTGGTGATACCCAGGCAAACAGGGTCTGGAGTGGACCTCCAGCAAACTCCAACAGACCTGCAGCTGAGGGTCCTGACTGTTAGAAGGAAAACTAACAAACAGAAAGGACATCCACACCAAAACCCCATCTGTATGACACCATCATCAAAGACCAATGGTAGATAAAACCACAAAGATGGGGAGAAACCACAGGGGAAAAGCTGAAAATTCCAAAAATCAGAGTGCCTCTTCTCCTCCAAAGGAACGCAGCACCTCGCCAGCAATGGAGCAAAGTTGGATGGAGAATGACTTTGATGAGTTGAGAGAAGAAGTCTTCAGATGATTGGTAATAACAAACTTCTCTGAGTTAAAGGAGGATGTTTGAACCCATCACAAAGAAGCTAAAAACCTTGAAAAAAAGATTAGATGAATGGCTAACTAGAACAAACAGCATGGAGAAAACCTTAAATGACCCAATGGAGCTGAAAACCATGGCACGAGAACTATGTGATGCATGCACAAGCTTCAGTAGCCTATTCGATCAACTGGAAGAAAGGGTATCAGTGATTGAAGATCAAATTAATGAAATGAAGCAAGAAGAGAAGTTTAGAGAAAAAAAGAGTGAAAAGAAATGGATAAAGCCTCCAAGAAATATGGGACTATGTGAAAAAACCAAATCTACGTCTGATTGGTGTACCTGAAGGTGACGGGGAGAATGGAACCAAGTTGGAAAACACTCTTCAGGATATCATCCAGGAGAACTTCCCCAACTAGCAAGGCAGGCCAACTTTCAAATTCAGGAAATATGGAGAATGCCTCTAAGATAAATGTTGAGAAGAGCAACTCCAAGACGCATAATTGTCAGATTCACCAAAGTTGAAATGAAGGAAAAAACATTAAGGGCAGCCAGAGAGAAAGGTAGGGTTATCCACAAAGGGAAGCCCATCAGACTAACAGCGGATTTCCTGGCAGAAACTCTATAAGCCAGAAGAGAGTGGGGGCCAATATTCAACATTCTTAAAGAAAAGAATTTTTAACCCAGAATTTCATATCCAACCAAAACTAAGCTTCATAAGTGAAGGAGAAATAAAATCCTTTACAGAGAAGCAAATGCTGAGAGATTTTGTCACCACCAGGCCTGCCTTACAAGAGGTCCTGGAGGAAGCACTAAACATGGAAAGAAACAGCTGGTACCAGACACTGCAAAAACATGCCAAATTGTAAAGACCGTCGATGCTAGGAAGAAACTGCATCAACTAACGAGCAAAATAACCACCTAACATCATAATGACAGGATCAGATTCACACATAACAATATTAACCTTAAATGTAAATGGGTTAATTGCTCCAATTAAAAGACACAGACTGGCAAATTGGATACAGAGTCAAGACCCATCAGTGTGCTGTATTCAGGAGACCCATCTCACGTGCAGAGACACACATAGGCTCAAAATAAAGGGATGGAGGAAGATCTACCAAGCAAGTGGAAAACAAAAAAAAAGCAGGGGTTGCAACCCTAGTCTCTGATAAAACAGACTTTAAACCAACAAAGATCAAAAGAGACAAAGAAGGTCATTACATAATGGTAAAGGGATCAATTCAACAAGAAGAGCTAACTATCCTAAATACATATGCACCCGATACAGGAGCACCCAGATTCATAAAGCAAGTCCTTAGACCTACAAAGAGACTTAGACTCCCACATAAATAATAATAATGATAAAAATAATAATAATGGGAGACTTTAACACCCCACTGTCAGTATCAGACAGATCAATGAGACAGAAAGTTAACAAGGATATCCAGGAATTGAACTCAGCTCTGCACCAAGCAGACCTAATGTTCATCTACAGAACTCTCCACCCAAAAACAACAGAATATACATTCTTTTCAGCACCACATCGCACTTATTCCAAAATTGACCACATAGTTGGAAGTAAAGCACTCCTCAGCAAATGTAAAAGAACAGAAATTATAACAAACTGTCTCTCAGACCACAGTGCAATCAAACTAGAATTCAGGATTAAGAAACTCACTCAGAACTGCTCAACTACATGGAAACTGAACAACTTGCTCCTGAATGACTACTGGGTACATAATAAAATGAAGGCAGAAATAAAGATGTTCTTTGAAACCAATGAGAACAAAGACACAACATACCAGAATCTCTGGGACACTTTAAAGCAGTATGTAGGGGAAAATTTATAGCACTAAATGCACACAAGAGAAAGCAGGAAAGATGTAAAATTGACCTCCTAACTTCACAATTTAAAGAACTACAGAAGCAAGAGCAAACACATTCCAAAGCTAGCAGAAGGCAAGAAATAACTAAGATCAGAGCATAACTGAGGGAGATAGAGACACAAAAAAAACCTTCAAAAAAATCAATGAATCCAGGAGCTGATTTTTTGAAAAGATCAAAAAAATTGATAGACCACTAGCAAGACTAATAAAGAAGAAAAGAGAGAAGAATCAAATAGATGCAATAAAAAATGATAGAGGGGATATTACCACCAATCCCACAGAAATACAAACTACCATCAGAGAATACTGTAAACACCTCTACACAAATAAACTAGAAAATCTAGAAGAAATGGATAAATTCCTGGACATGTACACTCTTCCAAGACTAAACCAGGAAGAAGTTGAATCCCTGAATAGACCAATAACAAGCTCCCAAATTGAGGCAATAATTAATAGCCTACCAACCAAAAAAGTCCAGGACCAGATGGATTCACAGCCAAATTCTACCAGAGATACAAAGAGGAGCTGGCACCATTCCTTCTGAAACTATTCCAGTCAATAGAAAAAGAGGGAATCCTCCCTAACTCATTTTATGAGGCCAGCATCATCCTGATACCAAAGCTTGGCAGAGACACAACAAAAAAAGAGATTTTTAGGCCAATATCCCTGATGAACATTGATGCAAAAATCCTCATAATATAAAATACTGGCAAACCAAATCCAGCAGCACATCAAAAAGCTATCCACCATGATCAAGATGTCTTCATCCCTGAGATGCAAGGCTCATTCAACATACACAAATCAATAAACGTAATCCATCACATAGACAGAACCAAAGACAAAAACCACATGATTATCTCAGTAGATGCAGAAAAGGCCTTCGACAAAACAGCCCTTCATGCTAAAAACTCTCAATAAACTAGGTATTGATTGACATATCTCAAAATAATAAGAGCTATTTATGACAAACCCACAGCCAATATCATACTGAATGGACGAAAACTGGAAGCATTCCCTTTGAAAACTGCCACAAGACAGGGATGCCCTCTCTCACCACTCCTATTCAACATAGTGTTGGAAATTCTGGCAAACCGAATCCAGCAGTACATCAAAAAGCTTATCCACCATGATCAAGTGGGCTTCATCCCTGGGATGCAAGGCTTGTTCAACATACGCAAATCAATAAATGTAATCCAGCATATAAACATAACCAAAGACAAAAACCACATGATTATCTCAATAGATGCAGAAAAGGCCTTTGACAAAATTCAACAGCCCTTCATGCTAAAAACTCTCAATAAATTCAGTATTGATGGAACATACCTCAAAATAATAAGAGCTATTTATGACAAACCCACAGCCAATATCATACTGAATGGGCAAAAACTGGAAGCATTCCCTTTGAAAACTGGCACAAGACAGGGATGCCCTCTCTCACCACTCCTATTCGACATAGTGTTGGAAGTTCTGGCTAGGGTGATCAGGCAAAAGAAAGAAATAAAGGGTATTCAATTAGGAAAAGAGGAAGTCAAATTGTCCCTGTTTGCAGATGACATGATTGTATTTTTAGAAAACCCTGTCATCTCAGTCCAAAATCTCCTTAAGCTGATAAGCAACTTCAGCAAAGTCTCAGGATACAAAATCAATGTGCAAAAATCACAAGCATTCCTATATACCAATAACAGACAAACAGAGAGCCAAATCATGAATGAATTCCCACTCACAGTTGCTTCAAAGAGAATAAAATACCTAGGAATCCAACTTGCAAGGGATGTGAAGGACCTCTTCAAGGAGAACTACAAACCACTGCTCAACGAAATAGAAGAGGACACAAACACATGGAAGAACATTCCATGCTCATGGATAGGAAGAATCAATATTGTGAAAATGGCCATACTGCCCAAGGTAATTTATAGATTCAATGCCATCCCCATCAAGCTACCAATGACTTTCTTCACAGAATTGGAAAAAACTACTTTAAAGTTCATATGGAACCAAAAAAAAGGGGCCCGCATTGCCAAGACAATCCTAAGCTAAAAGAACAAAGCTGGAGGCATCATGCTACCTGACTTCAAACTATGCTATAAGGCTACAGTAACCAAAACAGCATGGTTCTGGTACTAAAACAGAGATATAGAGCAATGGAACAGAACAGAGCCCTCAGAAATAATACCACACATCTACAACTATCTGATCTTTGATAAACCTGACAAAAACAAGAAATGGGGAAATGATTCCCTACTTAATAAATGGTGCTGGGAAAACTGGGAGCCATATGTAGGAAGCTGAAACAGATCCCTTCCTTACATCTTATACAAAAATTAATTCAAGATGGATTAAAGACTTAAATGTTAGACCTAAAACCATAAAAACCCTAGAAGAAAACCTAGGCAATACCATTCAGGACATAGGCATGGGCAAGGACTTCATGTCTAAAACACCAAAAGCAATGGCAACAAAAGCCAAAATAGACAAATGGGATCTAATTAAACTAAAGAGCTTCTGCACAGCAAAAGAAACTACCATCAGAGTGAACAGGCAACATACAGAATGGGAGAAAATTTTTACAATCTACCCATCTGACAAAGGGCTAATATCTGGAATCTACAAAGAACTTAAACAAATTTACAAGAAAAAATCAAACAACCCCATCAAATAGTGGGTGAAGGATATGAACAGACACTTCCCAAAAGAAGACATTTATGTAGCCAACAGACACACGAAAAAATGCTCATCATCACTGGCTATCAGAGAAATGCAAATCAAAACCACAATGAGATACCATCTCACACCAGTTAGAATAGCGATCATTAAAAAGTCAGGAAACGGCCGGGCGTGGTGGCTCAAGCCTGTAATCCCAGCACTTTGGGAGGCCGAGACGGGCGGATCACAAGGTCAGGAGATCGAGACCATCCTGGCTAATCCGGTGAAACCCTGTCTCTACTAAAAAATACAAAAAACTAGCCGGGCGAGGTGGCGGGCGCCTGTAGTTCCAGCTACTCTGGAGGCTGAGGCAGGAGAATGGCATGAACCTGGGAGGCGGAGCTTGCAGTGAGCTGAGATCCGGCCACTGCACTCCAGCCTGGGCGACAGAGTGAGACTCCGTCTCAAAAAAAATAAATAAATAAATAAATAAAAAATAAAATAAAAAGTCAGGAAACAACAGGTGCTGGAGAGGATGTGGAGAAATAGGAACACTTTTACACTGTTGGTGGGACTGTAAACTAGTTCAACCATTGTGGAAGACAGTGTGGCAACTCCTCAAGGATCTAGAACTAGAAATACCACTTGATCCAGCCATCCCATTACTGGGTATATACCCAAAGGATTATAAATCATGCTGCTCTAAAGACACATGCACACATACGTTCATTGAGGCACTATTCACAATAGCAAAGACTTGGAACCAACCCAAATGTCCATCAATGATAGACTGGATTAAGAAAATGTGGCACTTATACACCATGGAATACTGTGTAGCCATAAAAAAGGATGAGTTCATGTCCTTTGTAGGGACATGGATGATGCTGGAAACCATCATTCTGAGCCAACTATTGCAAGGACAGAAAACCAAACACTGCATGTTCTCATTCATAGGTGAGTGAACAATGAGAACACTTGGATGCAGGGTGGGAAACATCACACACCAGGGTCTGTCATAGGGTAGGGCAAGTGGGGATGGATAGCATTAGGAGATATACCTAATGTAAATGACGAGTCAATGGGTGCAGCACATCAGCATGGCACATGTATACATATGTAACGAACCTACATGTTGTGCACCTGTACCCTAGAACTTAAACAAAAATAATAATAAAGAATATTTATTTATTTATATTTTATTTTAGATTCAGGTGGTACATGTGCAGATTTGTTACATGGGTATATTGTTTGATGCTGAGGTTTAGGCTTCTAATGATCCTGTCACCCAAGCAGTGAACATAGTACCTCATAGGTAGGTTTTCAACCCTTGATCCCATCCCTCCCTCCCTCCTTTTGGAATGCCCAGTGTCTGTTGTTCCCACCTTAGTGTCTGTGTGTACCCAGTGTTTAGCTCCCACTTACAAGTCCATGTTGCTGCAAAGAACATGATTTCATTCATTTTATGGCTGTGTAGTATTCCACAGTATGTATGTACCACATTTTCTTTATCCAATACACTGTTGATGGGCACCCAGTTGATTTCATGTCTTTGCTCTTGTGAATGGTGCTGTGATGAACATATGAGTACATGCCCTTTTGTAGTATGATTTATTTTCCTTTGGATATATACCAGTAATAGGATTGCTGAGTCCAATGGCAATTCTGTTTTTAGTTCTTTGAGAAATCTCCAAGCTGCTTTCCACAGGGCCTGAACTAATTTGCACTCCCAGAAACAGTGTATAAATGTTCCCTTTTCTCTGCAACCTCACCAACATCTGTTGTTTTTCGATGTTTTAATAGTAGCTGTTCTGACTGGTGTTAGTTGGTATCTCATTGTGGTTTTGGTTTGCATCTCTCTGATGAATAGTGGTGTAGAGCATTTTTTAATATGTTTGTTGGCTGCTTGTATGTCTTTTGAAAAGTGTCTGTTCATGTCCTTTGCTCACTTTTTAGTGGGGTTGTTTTTTACTTGTCAATTTAAGTTCCTATAGGTTCTGGATATTAGTCTTTTGTCAGATGTGTAGTTTGCAAATATTTTCTCCCACTCTGTAGGTTGTCTGTTTACTCTGTTGTAGTTTCCTTTTGCTGTGCAAAAGCCCTTTGGTTTAATTAGGTCCCAGTTGCCAGACTGACAGCTTTGAATTCTGGTCTTAACACATCACAACTGGGGGATTTAGGGGCAATTTGCCTAACTTCTGTCAGCCTCAATGTCCTCATCTGTAATGGAGGGATAATAGAAGCTTTCCCCCAGGGTTACAGTGAGGGTTGATGAGGTAGTTCATGTAAAGCACTCAGAACTGTGCCTGGCACCTGTAAACACTCCCACCCCTAGTACCTTTTCACAATTACTATTAGGATGATGCTGTTTAGCAGTAATTATCAGCACCTCTCAACTCAAGTTACATTGCTAGTGACAAAACGTTTGGCATTTCAGTGTATAACTTTCCAATCTTTTCCTTAACTGTATTTTTTCGTATAAAAGTGAGATTATACTGAGCATACTCTTTGCATTTTAAACTGACTATATTGAGAATATCTTTCTATTTCATGTAATCTTCTACAGCTTCATTTGTAATGACTGCATAATGGTGCAGATACATCATAGATTATTTAACCAAACACCTGTGGTTTAATGCTTAGGTCTCTCTTTCTCTTTTTTAAAAACAATGCCGCAGTAAATATCATTAAGCGAAAGCACTGCTCATTGGCATAATTTCTCCCTTTAGAATAAATTCCTAGAAGTGAAATGTCTTGTTCAAATGGCATACAAACTTGAAAGTGTTTGTTATTCTATATGACTGCCAAATTATCCTCCGGAAAGATTCTACCACCACCAGCAGGGAATAAAAAGCCAGTTTCCCCTCGCTATACTTGACACTGGGTATTCTAGTTTTTAAACTATAATCTTTTGTATTTGTTCTTGACCTAAAGCTGAACTCTGCTGTTTGGGACTTGGCTTCTCTGAACTTGGTTTAACTGGAGCTTCCTATTGGAGCATCTTAGGTGGGCCCTCACTAGCTCAAACAACCTTATGAAGCTCTTCTTAGTCTTCTAGGACTAGAGTAGGGCTCAGCCAAGCACATGGTGGTGACAGGACCCTTGGCGCTGTCCCTATATCAGCAGCAATCTTTTGTCTTGCTTGTTTAATCACCCTATCCTAAAGTACGTCTTTGCTAGAAATTTGCTGTACTCAGTGAGAAGCAGTACCTTTTCCTTGTTCCTTGCTGAACCACCAAGGTCACAGTCAGCAGATTAGAGCCACTTCCCTGTCCCTGGGGGCATTGTCTTAGACTTTGGTCACCACCAAAGAGGAGACATAAGGAGAAAGGCGGGAAGAAGTAGCATTGAGAAAGAGCTCGGGATATGCCATTATCAGCTGAGGATTCTGAATTAGGACACATATCTATTTAGGTTTAAACTACAAAATATGCAAGGGTTCCTGTTCCCAGCCTCTCATGAACATCCCTCTGGCCACAGGCAACTGTCACTGGTGATGGTTCCTCTTGGCTTCCACTTACTCTCTCAGAAGATGCTGAGGATGAGGGTGTCTAAGGAGTGGTTCACATGGCTTTAGTTTAATCTGAGCTTGATATATTACATTTTCCATGTTAGCTACCTAATAGGGTGGGTTCACATAGAAATACTAGAAAACACTGAAGGTTATAAAGAGCAAAGATGAAAACATTCCAAATCCTACCATCTAGATACAAACTATGTTGATATTTAGCATCTATTCAGAGGTAGAGCTGTAGTATGATCATTTATACGCAGGTACATACACATGCATTTACTTTTTATAAAAACGAGATAATACTGAACATGCTATTCTGTAGTCAGTTTTTTAAAGAGTGTATCTTTTTTTTTTTTTTTTTTTGAGACAGAGTCTTGCTCCATCACCAGGCTGGAGTGCAGTGGCACAATCTCGGCTCACTGCAACCTCTGCCTCCTGGATTCAAGCGATTCCCCTACCTCAGTCTCCCAAGTAGCTGGGACCACAGGCACGTGCCACCACACCCAGCTAGTTTTTTGCATTTTAGTAGAGATGGGGTTTCACCCTGTTGGCCAGGATGGTCTCGATCTCCTGACTTTGTGACCTGCCTGCCTTGGCCTCCCAAAGTGTTGAGATTACGGACATGAGCCACCATACCGGGCGCCCCCCTCTTTTTGGTAGGGGGCAGAGAAACAGGATCTCACTGTGTCCCCAGGCTGGAGTGCAGTGGCCCAATCTCAGCTCACTTCTACCTTCACTTCCCAGGCTTAAGCAATCCTCCCATCTCAGCCTCCTGAGTAGTTGGGATTGCAGGCATATGCTACCATGACTGGCTAATTTTTGCATTTTTTGTAGAGATGAGGTTTCACCATGTTGCCCAGGCTAGTCTCGAACTCCTGAGCTCAAGCTATCTGCCTGCCTTGGCCTCCCAAATTGCTGGGATTACAGGCATAAGCTACTGCTCCCAGACTTAAAAGCATTTATCTTGAATGGCTATGTTTTATTTATACATTTTCAGTCATTCATTCATCAATAAATACTGATTCAGGCCCACTATGTGTTAGGCTTGATTCTAGGTAAGAGAGAGAAACCGTGAATGAGAGACATGGTCTCTGCCCTTGGGGAGGGTATAATGAAGTTGGTCAGTTTTATGCTTTATGGTTTCTTTCTATGCTTTATGTTTTTAAAGTCCTCTTCCATCCTAAAGTCAGTCACTATATTTTCTCACGTTTTCAGTTTTTACATTGCCTGAGTCCATCTAGAAATTGTTTTGGTGGATAAAAAATTTTCTACTTTTAAACCATTGGAGTACAGCAATGACCACAAAAGGATTAAATCCTCTTTCCTTATAGATAGGTGGGCACAACTTGGCTATGTGATAATTCTAACATTAGCAGTGCAAAGAAGGGAAGTACAGCATTGATTCTTCATGGGAGACTGATGGAGTTATAATAGACTTCTATTCTTAAGGTAGCAAATTATCATTTTTTTAACCTGAAAAGATAAAGTAATAGTCTATGATAAGGACAAATTACCCCAATATGTTTTTAAAACATTGCAATTATTAACCAAGTGGTAGATACTTTCTTTCATTTAAAACCCCCTTGGGCCCTAAAGATGTAGCTAACAAGAGGAAAAACTGTCAAAACTCTTATTAGTTGGTTGAGTTTATTTTCTGCTCACAATTGTATCATTTAAAATCCTGAGAAACTGTGTTTTGGAGAGCAATTTGTCCCTATTAGAGTTTTATGTGTTCAAATCCTTGACTTAGCAGTTCTGCTGGTAGAAATTCACCCTATGGATGGAATCACAGAAGTACATCTAAGAGGAACATAGAGGAAGATTCATTGCAGTCCTGTCTATAATTGCAAACAAAGCACTGGGAACACCTAAATTATCTGTTAGCAGCAGACTGGTAAAGTAAATTAAGCTACATCTGTGAATCGCCATGCCGTAGTTGCAAAGAATGTGGTGGGATTCCATGTGCTGAATGAAATAGCAAAATCTCTAAGATACATCACAAAGTGAAGAAAGTAAGCTGAAAGGCAGGTCTTTTGTGTTAAGAGTAAAAGACCCCAACTTATACCATGTTGGTGTATCCATTTTTTCCGGTAGGATACATAAAGGACTAACAGGAATTGTTGCCTGAAGGAACACAGCTGGTAAGGATGAGGTGAAAAGAGAGTCAAATGTTCATCTTATTCCCGTGTGGATGGTGCGAATTTTTCCACCCTGCACATTTATTACTTTTATTTATATTTTGTAATGCTTACTCCATTTATCTAAGCAGGGAGATTATAGACAATTGGTGTTTCCTTCTTTATACCTTTCTATATTAAAAAATGAATATAGATCAGAAATGTTCACCAGATACTGGCATCTAAGAAACAAACAAAAACATGATTTGTCAAAGTCAGAAAAGGAGTGTATGTCTCTGTTTGGAATTATGCTAATTTCTTGGAGTTTGCGTTCCTTTGTTGTCATCAGAATGCTGCACATTGTGTTCTCTTTCTATTTTTGTGCACACTATTTTGTTTTGCATTTCCAACCACGACAGCTATGTTCAGTTGTGCCCCATCCCCTCCCCTGTTCTGCGGCTTGCAGCTCTGAGAACCACGAGCAGCCAATGGGACTGCTGCTTACTGTGAGGTCCATGCAGTGTCCACCCCTACTTCCTGCCCTGAGACATTGCCTCCAGGCCTGGCACGTCTTCCTATGACAGGCCTATCAACCCAGTGGATCCCTCTGCCTCTTCCTTCTCCTGTCCTCCAACTTTAGGGAACCATATTCTGATATCCAGAGATCCTGGATTTAGAGCATCTCCTCTGTTCTTGGTAAATTGAGAACCTTCCCAGCTGCTGCCTCATCTGCAATAGTTCCTTTCAGATGAAAAGTTCAAATGGGAGAGAAATATTTTGCATTTGCTCTTTTCATTAGACTATTCGATCCCCATGGAAATATCTTCTACAGGGATTGAAAGAAATGAATATATTGGTTCACCAGACATTGCTGAAGGTTCCAACACAGCCTTGACCTATTTTTGTTTGAAATTGAGAAACGCTCACAAATATAAGAGACCTCCTTTTTTGGAGATTGGATTTGGAGATTTGGAAGACATCAAGATGTTTTGCGTTTTCAACAGCTCATTTGCTCTGGATGGTTTTTGGCAGATAAATGTGGAGGTGGCGGGGTAATAGGTTTCATGTGTCCTGAGTGGAATTCACTCAGAGCCAAACAAAAGCTAGTAGCACTGAACATGTCTCTTTTCATGGTAAAGTACTCTGGAGTGAGACTGTTTAAGTTTCAACTCCTGTTTGGTCACTTCTTAGCTCAAGGGCACTTCCCTTACAGTAGCTAAATTTTGGTTGTTTTATCCATAAAATGGAAGATATTAAAGTACCTACCTCAAAGTATGATGAGGATTAAGTGAAAAACTGCAGGGCAGTTCTTACTATAATGCCTGACATAGCACGGCATCAATAAACTCAGTTACCTTTATTATTCTTACCATTATGGTTTATACCACTACCATCATTGGGATTATTAGGTTCAACCACTACACAACTGAATTGTTGTTGCATGAGTAAATTGCAGTTGTTTAGACTAAATCCTAAGCCAAAAACTTGGTGCCAGGTAGAAAGGAAGCACCTTCATTTATTAAGTCCCAGCACTCTACCAGGTGATGTGCTTGGTTTCAATCCTGCAGTAGCATCTTCTATTTCAGTATTTCAGACTGAGTTCCAATTGTTTGATGCTTACTAGCCATGTGACCCTGTCTCTTTATCTTCCTGTGCCTCAGTTTTCTCCTCTGTAAAATGGGGATAATGATAGTACCTAGCTTATTAGGTTGTTGTGAAGATTAAACATGTTAATCACACAGAACAGTGCCTGGCACACAGTGACCACTATGTAAATGTTTGCTAGCATTACTTTATAACTCAGGAAGGGCACATGCAACAGTCTGGAACGTGTGAAGTCATTGTTCTCCTTAGCACTGTGGAATGTTAGTGATGCTGGAGGAACCTTAGAGCTAAGCTGGCCCAACCTACTCATTTCACAGATGGGGAATCCAAGGCCCAGAAACAATAAGGGACTTGTCTAAGTCACTCAGGAAGTTAGTGGCAGTGCCCCTACCTGATATGAGATCTCCTGATGCCTAGTGCTCACAGGATATCATGGTGGGAATAAGGCAAGAGGATGAGGAGAGGCGTGAGATAGAGATCACATTCTTCAGGAGAGTTTGATTCTGTTATTCCTGGCATTTGGGACTTTTTCAGGGTCCTCTACCATTCTGTGTATCTTGTGCTGGATTTTTCTACCACAAGGGGCTTATCAATGTGGTGTCAAAGCAGGTCTTACTTTCTCATCAGAGCCCATATCAGACTGCTTCCCTTCTTGGTCTTCAGAGGAAACCAAAGGGAAGCACTCCTAGCAAAGAATTTGATGTTATGACCATCAAAGCAAAAGTATAGCTATGTGGTTAAATAATTATTTAAAGGGTCACACCGTGGGCAGACCTTAAAAATAGACTTAAGATATAACCCATATGGGCTATAAAGTATCTGCAAAAGACCCTAAATGGAAACTCTGCTGTGTTGTGCATTTGACTTGGCACTAATAGGCCAGATATATTAACTGTTGGGTGAAATTAATGATAATATTGCATCTAAATTCTATGGGATGTTTCTTAAGGTTTTGGGTGTTAAATTACCCCTTCTAAAAGCCGGTATTGAGGCTCGAACTAATCAGTGTCTTCTTTTTCTTTTAAAAATTCTCTTGACCGTATTGTTTCTATTACAAATGAAAGATGAAGGTAGAAAGTAGAATGATAAGTTATAAGAAGTGGAGAAGGGAGTGTATGTGGTGGAGGATGAGAGAGGTTGGTTAATGGGTACAAATATACGGTTAGGCAGAAGGAATAAGATCTAAGGTTGGATAGCACGGTAAGGTGACTTTAGTTAACAACAATGTATTTTATATTTTAAAATAGCTAGAAGAAAGGACTGAAAATATTCCCAACACAAAGAAATGATAAATACACGAGATGGTGGATGTCCTAAACACCCTGGTTGTTAGACATCCTATGCATGTAACAAAATATTACATGTACCCAACAAATGTGTACAAATATCATATGTCAATAAAAAATTTAAAAGTAAATAACTACAGAAAACAATACAAAACTGGCAGTCCCTCTTTTACAGATAGATGGCAAGCTCAAGGCCAAATAATCAGTTGAATAAAGGAGAAGTTATGTAAATGGAAATGCTGGTCCAAACTAAGGGATGAGGAATAAATAGAGCTGTGGAATTATCCACTTCACATGATGATGTTGCAGGTTAAATGGGTACATGCCTAGGCAGAACAATGTAGAAAACCTACCTTACTTGTCCTTCTGACCAAGCCTTTTAAGGCTATCATTTAAACTGGCTCTGAGTTCTATTCCTTAGTTTTGTAGGATCAGAAAATCACATGGCAACTTAGCTTTCAGTCTATTTATCTACAAACCCAAGTGCCTGTTTATTCATTTTTCAGTGGATGGACACTGCAGGGGTCTTAGCAAGTACCATCTCTCCACTTAGCTAACTACGTAGGAAACCTGAATAGAAATCAGGGTTATGATTGGTGATCTTGAAGACAGAGCCAGGAGAGTGAGTTTTAATATCTGATGGTGTTGAGATGAGATAACTGATCTCGAATAGGGATGTGTCTGCTGAGCAAACTCAGCATTACTTGTTAGCTGAACAGACGATTGGACAAAGCTGAGTGAGCACCTCTTCGATTTTTATTTTAATGCTTGATTATTTAGATTTTCAGTTTTTAGGCAGACCATTTTTCTTTTTTTTCCCCTCAGACATACAAATAGCATTGACTCTGCAGTAGCATTAAATAGGCAATTATAACCCAACCATGCCTGAGATAACATTGTGATTTCTTAATAGAAAAAGCTTGTTGGGTCCCCACTTGCAAGTTGATTTTTCATAATTTAATTCTCAAAATGTCACCCTATTTCTTGGTGTAACCCAGATAAAACCTAGGCACCCTGGCAATCCAGTTTCAGCATGAAGTTATATTCAAAGAAACACAGGCTAGTTGGCCAAAGTAATTTCAGTATCCTTACTGGACTCTTCTGGAGAACATCAGAGGGGATTCATTTTATAAGCCACAGTAAAATATCTCAAGATTCTCTTTTCCTGATTCCCTGGCCTTAATATCTCAGCCTTTTCATTTTAAACTGTTGAACTTTAAACTATCTCTGACCCCTTTCAGTGCTTTACTTCTTCATCTCTTCTTTCCTTTTCTCGATCATTTTTCCTTCTAAATAGCATCCCCCACCCATTCCCTTTCCAAGTGCAACTATATAAAACAGTCTGTTTCTCACAGTTTTTCAGTACTTTACCTCTTTCTCTGATTCTTCATTGCAAAAGCCTAGGAACCCGCTGGCAAAAAGTCACTTGAAAGGTTTGGGGCAGGGGCACAAGCTTCCCTTTAGCTCACATGGAAGGAAGTCAAAGCTGAATTATCTTCATCTATCAATAGAAAGAATAAAGATTGCAATGTTTGCAATTTAATGTATTTTCTTTACCCTCCTCTTGTCTAAATTCTGTGATATCATGATGGCAACAGGGCCTTGAGTAGGTCTTCTGCTCCCTTCCCACTGCTGTGCCCTGGGGTGCTAGCTATCAGTGCAAGTCAGAACAGGAGTTCAGTGGAGGAAAGGAAACACCCTATTTCTGCTTCTGACTACCTTCCCTGCTTAGCCTCTTTCCCTGTCTCCCTGTTTCTCACACACTCAGTTGGGACACCCACCTTGTCCGCAGTCACAGCCTGGCACCCCCTAGTGCTCCAGGTGCAGCACAGTCAGCAGGAGAAAAGAAGGAGTCTCAAGGAGCAAAAAGGTGGAAATAGGCTTTCCTAATGGCGGGTACTGATCATATCTGTCTTCTCATCGTATTTATTGAAGAGAGTGTGCTTCATTCTCTATGGGTGCTCTTTAACAATAGTTTATGTGTTCATCATGTTATAACTCTTCCAGAAGATACTTGCCAGGAAAATATATAATTTATAGAAAGCAAATGAAAGTGGCTTGTTAGGCTTCCCAGATAGTGGAGGAATCTGGAAATCTTTCTAATGCATTGAGATCACGTCATTCCAGATGTCTCTTGAGGCACACTGCCCCAAATGGTTGCTACTGTCAGCTCATAATGCTTTTCCCTGGAATTTCCACTTCCTCCAGCCTTTCTCCCCAGAATAAGCTTTCCATGATTCTTTCCCAGAATTAGCCTTTTCAACTCTTTCCTCATATGCATAGCAACAGTAATTTATTTTGTGTGGATTAATGTCTTTAGCATTAGGACACTTCTGGTCTTATGGACTGATGGCCAATGTGTTTTTAATAACGTATTTTGCTTCTATTGAAGTCATGAGTACAAATTCGTAATTCATTTGAATGAGGGACATGGACAAACAGGAACACAAGTAGAAGAGAGAAAAAAGAGGATAGTATATTCAGAGATACTCAGTAAGCATGTATTACATGTATTCATCATGCAGTGTTCTAGGCTTTAGGAATGTGTCAGCCAAGATCCTTGTCCTCAAGGAGCCCATAGTTTATGTTAGACAGAGATGTGTAAGTAGTTAAGTATATAAAGTGCTACAGTGCTTGAGGTCTAATGTAGAAAAATCCACAGCCTGTGGGGAGGGGAGAGAAAGGAGGGAGTGATGCAATCTATTTGGAGGGAACAGAAAAATATTCTGTATTTGTCAGTACTCTTTGAGTTGTAAGTGGTAGAAACATCACTCAAACTAGCTTAAGAAAAAGGGAGATTTTTTAGTGTATGTAATTTAGGAAGCCCAGGGATGGTTCTGGCATCATGCATGACTAGATCTGGGACTCAAACAATGTAGTAGAACCTGTTTTTTCTCTTTCAACTCTGCCTCCCTCTGCATGTTGACTTTATTTTCTTCAATGTGGATGCATTTATTTTATGTGACTTGGAAAAATTGCTACTCAGAAGTACATCATCTCAGCTTAATCCTAGTGGTATTTTTTTTTCTTCTCTCCTGGTATCCATGTGTCTGTCCCTAGAAATGTCTCTAACTGGTGTTTCTCAGTTCACTCAGTCATCCCTTGGATCAATAGCTATTGCAAAGAAACAAGGTTAGCATGATTGGCCTAACCTGGCTCACATGCAAGTCCTGGTGGCAGGAATGAGCTAACCATGACTGGCATTTCCACCAGAGCCATTTACAGTGAGGGTAAATGTGTTTCCCCAAAGGAAAGAAGACTAGGCAGATCAAAATTGACAGATGTTCACTAAAGCTTCATGGATATTTAAACTGTGCCATCATAGATGAATTGTTTTTTGTCAAATGAAGCAGCAACGGACATCTATTATTGTTAGAGGAAGCAAAACTAAGAGGACGTGAACCAGCCTGGAAGATCAGGAGACTGAAAGTAGTCTTTGAGGTTGGATCATGGTAGGGGGCCATGGCTTGAGATGAAGCTGTGAGATAGACAGGAGCCTCATTGGCCATGCTAGGGAACCTGCTCTTTGCACTGTAGGCAATAGGGAGACATTCTTGGTTTTAGGCAAGGGTCGGAGGTGGTCAGATTTCTGTTTTAGAATATCACTCTAGCAGCAGTGTGGAGATTGAGTTGGAGAAGCCAAGAATGGGTGTAGGGAGACTAATAAGGAAACCACTACAGTAAGCCAGCTGGATGTAAGTACTGTAGTGTGCTAAAGATGCTAATATGGAATAGTCTGCATGTCCAGGTAGGAGATAGAGGAAGGAGTGTTAAGGCAATACTCAAGGTTATAGTGGGGAAGCAAAAGATGTGGAAACTGGCCGGCAGAATCAACATGACTTGGTCTTTCAAGAAAGTAAGTGTCTAGGATGACTTAGATTTCTGACTTGAGTAGTGTCATTTGCTGAGACGAGACATATAGAAGAAGGAACAGGCATGAAGGTAGAGGGTGGGGGATTGCTTGAGATGGTGACTGCATGTGTTTGAGTTTGGGGGAGTGACCATGAATAGTTGGCAGTTCAGTATAGGGATCTGCAGCTCAAAGGAGAGGTAGAGTTGTAGAGTTGATGAGAATGAAGGACCCAAGAGTTACTGGTTTTGTCCTGGTTAAGGGAAGGAGAAATCTGGAAACCAGTGGGCTAGCCAGGGGAGGAGCACAGCTCAGACCTCAGCCATCAAACAAGCGTCAGAAACTGCAAGTGAGTTCCTTAATGGTGTCCTATGCAAACTTGTCATTTGACTCATATCTAATTCTGAGCATAGGCTGGTTGCATCTTTTCCACCTAGAAGTGACTTTAAGACCATCACTGTGGGCTGGGTTCGGTGGCTCACACCGAGCCGGTGGCTCAGTGGGAGACTGAGGTGGGCGGATCACCTGAGGTCAGGAATTTGAGACCAGCCTGGCCAACATGGCAAAACCCTATCTCTACTAAAAATACAAATATTAGCTGAGCGTGGTGGCATGCACCTGTAGTCCCAGCTACTCGGGAGGCTGAGACAGGACAATTGCTTGAACTCAGGAAGCAGAGGTTGCAGTGAGCTGAGGCCGTGCCATTGCACTCCAGCGTGGGCAAATCACTGTGAAAGGGAGCTCAACTAGTCAAAGAATCCTGCAATAGCTATAGATGCACAGTGGGTCCTTGTCGTGGGCCCAGGTCCAGGGTCATCAGTCAGAACGCGGATGTAAACATGCTAATGCCGCTGCCTGGTTGTATGTGCTAACAACTGTTCAGTTCCAAATTCTAACCCAATAAGGAGTTTCCTCAGGGGAAATATATGACTATAGCATAAATGGGCTCAGCCTTACTGCTTTCCCACTGTTACCCCTTCCTGCACCAGCACTCTTCATGTGACTCAAAGCCAAAACACTGCTTTGCCTCACCCCCCAGATCCTATTAGTCTTGAGTCTCATCAATTCTGTTTCTTGCATTTGTCCTTCTCTTTCCATTCTGATTGGTACAACTCTAAGCTAGGAGGCTTGTTAGTTCATCCATCCTCACTGCACAACCAGGTGAATGGAACATCCTCTTAAGGCACTTAAATGATATTTGAATCCAGAGGTCAGCAAACTAGGACCCGTGGGCCAAATCTGGCCCACTACCTATGTTTGCAAATAAAGTTTTATTAGAACACAGCCACACTCATTCATTTAAATATTGTCCAGGACTGCTTTTGAACTACAATGGTAGCATTCAGTAGTTGCAACAGAGACCGTATGTCCCACAAAATCTAAAATATTTACTTTTGTTTTACAGGAAAAGTGTATCAGCTCCTATTAATCTGCCTTATACATGAATGCCAGATTAATGTTCCTAAAATGCCATTTCACTGTATCATTCTGTAGCTTAGAACCCTGCAATGACATTGCATTGTCCATGCAATAAAATCTAAACTTCTTGGCCTGGTATTCATGGCCCTCCATGGTATAGTCCTAGTCAATCTTTTGAGTCATTGATCTCTGTTCCTAAAGGCAAGCCCTGCACCCAGTTAGATTTTCCCCCTCATTGTCCCTGGAATATGCAGTACATTTCTACCCTTGTTCACCTAGTTCCTTTTGCCTGGAATGTATTGCCCATTTGTAGCTACCTAAATCCTACTCATTCTCTCTCTTTTTTTTTTTTTTTTTTTTTTTTTTTTTTTTTTTTTTTTTTTTTTTGAGGCAGAGTCTTACTCTGTCACCCAGGCTGGAGTACAGTGGCATGATCTTGGCTCATGGCAACCTCCACCTCCCAGGTTCAAGTGATTCTCCTGCCTTAGCCTCCCAAGTATCTGGGATTACAGGCATGCACCACCACGCCCAGCTAATTTTTATAATTTTAGTAGGGACGGGGTTTCGCCATGTTGACCAGGCTAGTCTCAAACTCGTGACCTCAGGTGATCCACCCGCCTCAGCCTCCCAAAGTGCTGGGATTACAGGTGTGAGCCACTGTGTGCCCGGCCCTAAATCCTACCCATTCTTAAAGAACTAACTTGAACTCTACATCCTTCATGACCATGTCAGTTACAGCGATCACCAATGAGCCTGCTGCTTGAGCATGTAAAAGTCTACTTCCCGTACTGCCTGGTAAGGTTTCTTCTGCTCAGAGAATGGTTCATCAACATGATGATGGGCAACTCTGGAGTGAGGACTTTCTGATGGAACAAAGTCACGGCTGTGGGAAAGCCTGGGAATGATTTGGAAATGACAAGACACGTAATGAGAGCACATGACACTCAATTAATATTTGTGGAAATCTTGAGTCATCAGCCTCTCATATCTATGACATACATCTTGGTTCTGTATTTAAACGTAGGACAACTACATATCTTGATAACCAGTGGGAATGACTGACAAAGTCCTGTAAATCTACTCTTAAGAGATTCTAGAATGTAGAGATAGCAGATGGTCCTGGAAGCCCTAGCTTTATCATGTGCTCTCTCTGAGATGCTGGATAGGTGGGCTGTTCCCACTGTGCCTCACTTTTCCCATCTACTGTCATATGTTATATGGTCTTACACACACTCTGGGATTAAGTAACATCAATTATGCACTATTGATTGGAGTTCTTTGGTAAATGGTACTATGTTTCTAAAATATTCATGCGTCTTACTTTGTCAGGGGGATTATATCCCTGATTTAGATATTATATTCTAGTGGCTTAAGATTATGAGCTAATATTTTGTAAGGTCTGGGCATTGCACAGAAAACCTTGGTTGTAACACACATTATTATTACATTGATTTGAATAGCAATGGTACAATCATAGCCCTGGAAACATAGCAACTACATAAAATGAAAGCTTCCATTAACACTGAGCACAGCAGCCAGGCTTCCGCATTGTTGTTGTCCCCAGGATTTGGCTCTTGTATTGTCAAATGCCATTATGTCTTGTCTAACAAGTTTCTCCCTGCATATGTGAGTAAACGAAAATGCTCCAGTATAATAAATGTCTCAGCAAACCACTCCTGTACACTTTGGAAACAGAACGTTAACAAGGAAACTATCATGAGAGCAGACCTTTCTGTTCTCATGAATCACATTCATGTGATGTTTATTGTCTGCATTGGAGAAGTATAGAGAAGAAAAATATGAAGGGTACACTGTAATGGAAAGGTTGTAGTGGAAATGCAAGGAAAATATATCCCTTTACAACCAGCTTCCAGGCATTACCTATAAGTAAACTTACGACAATAAGACTAAGAGCAAATAACATTGATTGAGCACTTACTCTGTGCCAGGTATTGTTCTAGGCCTTTTACATTATATCCTCTCATTTAATCCACTCCACAACCAAGTGGTTTGTGTGCAGTTATTATGTCCACTTTACGTACAAGAAGACCAAGACCCAGGGAGGTAGAAGAACTTGTCAGAAGTCAGACAGGTAGTGAATGGTAGAGCTGGGAGTTGGACTCAGACAGACAGATTCCAGACTTCATATTTACCATAACCTCAGCTGCCCCACCCACATGAAATGCTACCCCAAGGCTAGTGGCAGCAAAGGTCACCCATTTCATTTGCATGGTTTGGTATGTCCAACTGGGTGATTTGTCCTACAAAATTTGAAACAATGTCTGCTTATTTATGTCTATGATTTTGATCAAATAAATCTCACCCAGAATTTCCCACTATTTGATTCTATGGTATTTGCAGTTTTAAGAACCTCTGTCTTTTGGATTGAGACATTTTTATTCTTTGTGTCCAAATTAACACTGCACAGAACATGGTTCTGTGTGTGTGTGTGTGTGTGTGTGTGTGTGTGTGTGTGTGTGTGTGTGTGTAGAAACCGCCTTTTCTTTTGGATTAAATTCTTGCAGCCTGGCTGAGTGAGGAGAATTTCTCCCACTCTTCGAGCCTACAGCAGACATGTTAGGAGAATGCTGCTGCTTGCAACACACCCAGAGACGGTGGGGCAGGTGACACTGCGTGTGTGCCCAGTGTCTCTGGAAGTATCTATACAGATGTGTGCTGCTGCTGCTGCTGCTTTCTGCCTTAAAATTTCTGGAGCCAACACCCACCCACTCTTACAGCCTCTCTCTCTTTATTTTCAAGGAAAAAAGAAAGAGGCAGACTGAAATAGAAGGCAAGCGACAACAGCTTGACGAGCAGATACTTCTGCTGCAGCATTCCAAGGTAAGCGGCTGATCCCAGGAACCTATTCCATTATTAGACATGCAGATCACACTCCGGAGAGCTGGGCAGTGCCTGCCCTGCCGTGAAGGCACTGCCGCCAACCAAACCAGCCTTTCTCATTCAATCAGGAAACCATCTCTTGGCTTTTCTTGTGAATTTCTCAAATTTAGGGCATTATTACAGCATTCCAATTTCTGCAAGCATAAGATTACAGTGTGCATGTGGATGGGGTGGAGGGTTTGTGCATGTGAAGTGTGGTGGCTATATATAGAAATTGGATGAGAATACTCCACAGGGTGGGTGAGGCAGCGTTTCAGGATTGTTTCTCCCATGCATAGGTGCTGGGTGTGTTTGCTTAGAGACCCCAAAAGATATATTTCACAGAATGTCCTTTTTCTCACTTAAAAATATTAGTGTTTCCTTTCTTGATATGGAGAAAAGGGAGATTAAACAATGTAATCTGATAAAACAACAACACTGTGTATTTCAGATTATTCATTTATTTTACTTCTACTTTAACAATTTTGAAAGTGTTCTGTGAGAGCAAGCAGTTGGTCAAAGATGGCTTTGAAATGATTTGACTCAGACGGGTCTCCATGGTACCATCTAAAAAGAGAGAGAGAGAAAGGGAGACAGCACACAAGAGCTATTTATTTTTTCTTTAAAACATAATGCACTTAAGCATCGTAATTGATTACAGCTCAGGAGAAAGCTCTGTCACTGTCACAGGGACCCCACTGGTTGCAGAATGTTGCTTTTCACATGTTCAGAGAATAATGTGACCACATTCCGATGGCTAGCCGGGAGTTGCTGCTTGCCTTTGACTGCTCCTGGGCTTTTTGGTAGGAAAACCTTCTCCTGCTTACCTCATGTTGCTGTGCCGTTGCCTGCACAGAGCTGCATTGCTCAGAGGGCTGGGTGGGAAGGTGGTGCTGACTTTCGGGGTGATGCCCAGTATGAATTATTTGGATTTTTTTTCAACAAGATAAACCTTTATGGCTACTTTTCCTATCCTTTTCTAGAAAACAGGATTGTGCTAAATGAATTCCCAAAATGAGAGCCATCAGCAAGCGAGTTACTGATTGAAAATAGCAGCATGACCTATATCTGCTTAGCATGTTTATCAGTTTTTGCCATTAACCTTAACCAGAGAAATGTGCTTAAAAGGAAGAAAAGCAGCATGATACCGAGGATATTGCCTGTTTCTCTCTGTTTCATCATATAAATTCATTGACAGATCTTTCTTTGTAGGAGCTCACACTGTATCCCCTGTGCTGTTGCTGTTTCCCCACAAGGCTCCTGAGGGAGGATGGAGGGCTAAAATTAGTATCCTCTTCTCACAGAGAGGGGGCCTTAAAAACACCTAATAGAACTGAGTGAATTGTTCAAGGTCAATCTGGACAGAGCTAGGTCTCTGGCTCAGCGTATAGTCCATCCAGTACGGTACTTGTAAGAGACCAACATGTACTAAAACCTCAGTGAATTCCTGGTTAAAGGTGAACTTTTAAATAAGAGGACTGAATGAAAAAAAAGAGGCTGCTTTTGGCTAGACAGCCTCACTTTAAGCTCAATGTAGTCCTTTGCTTTTGTATTCCCTGAATCCAGTCAGGGAATAAACATATGTCAAAACATCAAGAGATTTTTTTTTTTTTTGTCTCCCTTCTCATGATCCTGGATGCCAAATAAGATACCAAGGGCTCATTTATTGCCAATGTCCAGTGCAGTATTAGTATATTCTGTTCATTTTACATCTATTCATTTTTGTTTGTTAGCTTGTTTGAGACGGAGTCTCGCTCTGTCACTTGGGCTGGAGTGCAGTGGCGTGATCTCGGCTCACTGTGAGCTCCGCCTCCTGGGTTCATGCCATTCTCCCACCCCAGCCTCCCGAGTAGCTGGGACTACAGGCACCTGCCACCATGCCCGCCTAATTTTTTTTTTTTTAATTTTTAGTAGAGACGGGGTTTCACCATGTTAGCCAGGATGGTCTCGATCTCCTGACCTCGTGATCTGCCTGCCTCAGCCTCCCAAAGTGCTGGGATTACATACTCATTTTTCATCTATGCATCTGTTCATCCATCTTTCCGTCCGCCCATCCATCCATCCATCCATCCAATCAACAGAAACAACAGTAAAAATTAACTTGGTCTTGTATGGGGAAGCAGTGAGGTTTTTCTCAAGGACTTGGAAACAAGGGAATCAGCTAGTTCTTTATGGTTATCTTGGTAAAATTCTTGCACAGTTGATGAGATTGGTTATCTGAGGAATCACCTGACACTTGCACCATGGCAACCTTGCTATTGCAGGGCAGGAGGTGGGTGAGGTGGGGAGGACTGGAGGTGATGGTAACTTACTAAGTGGAGGTCAGGGCATTGTATGCCTCTCTCTGGGAAAGGCTTGTGTGGACAGAATGAGGGTGAGTTATTTGCCTTGAATACTGAAAAAGAAAAGCTCAGAGGTTCCAAAGGTGGCAGTAGTTGTCTGGTACTACATGCAGAAAGACCCCCAGCTTTGGGAGGTCCTGAATTTCTGTATGCTGGTGAGGTGGGGTCAGTGGTAAGGTGAGGAGGGTCCTCAGGCCACAGTGAGGCCCCAGTGAAACTTCCCTCAGGACCTTACCTCTCTTTGTTCTGAACTCATCCTCCCTATAATTATTCAGTTATTTTGATATAAGGAAGGGGTTGCCTGACTGAAAGATATGATCACTTTAGGCACTAGGAAGGCATATATTTCACTTTAAATCAATAAACTGGTGACTGAACTTGAATAGCATGAGACTTTTTCCCTGTAATCATCCAGTTTGCAGTCTCGTGGCCTCACCCCTGAATGGAAGTACATTCGCGGAGGTTGTATTTTCTCCTCTGTGAGCCTCTCCAAGGAGTCAGCCAGCTTTCTGCTAGTAGCCTGTTAGCCACCGTCAGTAACAGTCACCATTTTTTTGAGTGCCTAACATGTGCCTGGTACTTTAAACACATGCCCTCAGTAATGACCACAAGACAGTTATTACTCTCTTTGTCTTATAGGTATGGGAACAAACTCATGAGGTCAAGTGATTTGCCCAAGACCATAGAGACTATAAGTGAGGGAGCCTGAGAGAAACTCCTGGGCTGTCTGCTTTCAAAGACTGAGCTCTTTCCAGGCCACTGTTCTCTTTGAAAGAAATGTTTCCCTTGGAGTAATTCATCTAGTGAGATGCCAGTTACTATCATTGCTGTCTCTCTTACTCTAAATATATTGTTATGGCCTCCAGAAAATTCAGATCATGTGGAGACATGCACTGTGATTATTGAAGTTCCTTGAAGTAGAGAATATTAGGAAATATGTCAGTAATCAATATTTATTTCACTAATTTGCAAAATCTCTAGAAAAACTATTCTTACTGCATTAGAGTTAGTTGTCATGTTTATAAGATACAACTTTCATATTCTTTATATAATTCTCATATTCTATGTCTTAAGATATAATTCTCACATGTGGGAATTATCAAATAGCCTGCGGACCCTTATTCTCATGCAATGAGATGAATTATTTAGACAGATTCACTTGTCCCTGGTCAAAGCAAATAAATAATATGCAAGATAGTAGTTTTGGCATTCATAAATATTTTTAGAAAACTTACTCATTGCAATATTTAGGAGCATATAGTGAGCAACTCTACAAAATGGAATATCATCACTTTGTATATGGACTTTGAGCAAATTCTATAATACAATAAAAGACCAAAGTATAAAATGGCAAAATACTAGCTGCTACATCCCAGTGATTAGGAAACCTCAAGACACTTTGAACTCCAGGCCAAATTAACCTCAGATTTATTTTTTAAAGCATCCTTAGCTATGTGTAGTGTGGCATAATAATTTCTAAGCATTACAAGTAGAACTAGTAAGCAATCTTTATAGCTATATTATTTTTGATGATTATAAAAGGAAAGAATGTGTAATCATTGCAAAAACTAAATTAAAAATTAGAGGAAAATATAAAGAAAAAACGTATGTACTGTATACTTACCATTCAGATAGAACCCATACAGAGGTATATCCTTCTATACTTTTTTCCCCAATGTATTTCTGTAGATTAAGATATGTAACCATCGTTCACAGGGCTCACCAACCTGTGGGTAAAATGAAATTATATAACATTAGTATTGAAATAACATTAACCTTTACCTCTTTTTTATGTGGGTTCTTTTTAATTCCCATACAAAAATTTATAATTTTTATAAAATCCCATAGAACATTCTTTTACTTTAGGATAACTGACTTTGATGTCATCCTTGAAAAGAATGTCTCCATCTCAAACTGTTAGTTATGATGTTTCTTATACTTCAATAGCATTAATTCATCTAGAATTTATTTACAGATGAGTTATGCAGTGGGAATATAACTTTACTTTTTACTGATGCTGAGCTGCTTGTCTCAATGTGATTTATTGGTTAATTCATCCTTTCCCTCACTGATTTAAATGTCTTCTTTATAAACCTACATATTTCAGACTTACATTTGAGTCCACCATTTATGGATTCTTTTTATTCCATTAATCTGCCCATTCCTGTGCCGGTATTGTTCTCATTTAATCCCTATAGCTTTTTAATATATTGTAATATTTCATAAGACAAGAACTATCACTATTCTTTTGAAAAATTGTCCTGGGTTTTTATTTCATAGAAACAATTATTTATTTTTATTGTTTTTATAATGAGACTTGTGATGATATGGACTTTAAAAAAATAAATCAGTTACTATATCATATGAGAGCAGAATGAATTTAATATTTCCTTCTGTCCCTTGGTTGAATTGCCAGAGATTCATCTATTTTATTGGTCTGTTCAAAGCCCTGGCACAGAGTAGGTACTCAGTACCTACTGCAACATGAATTCCTTGGAGACTGTCATATTTACAAAGGTTTGCCTGACAGAGTTGGCCCTGTCAGAATCAAATTGCTAATACCACATCTTCAATACATAAACTGCCTTTGAGTTACTTATTCATGAGCAGGGAACCCTCTCTAGAGTTGTCTTCTAATCCAAGCTATAAAAATTGTCATTATATTTTGAAGACCACAACCTTTTCTTCCAAGAAAGCTGGATGAAAAAAGATGAAAGGCTGAATTGTGACCCTGTGAAATATTTATTGTCAACCCACTAAGGTCATTTGCTGAAGAGCCTGAAGGTATCAGAAGACTTGCTACAAAGATATTACAGTGTCTTTCCCGGTTTTGAAGACTTAGCACTAATTTTAGACTTTTCCTTGTTACTGGGATGTGTGAAAGGCTTATTTCAAATTTTAAAATATTGAACAGATAGGCATGGTACACAGTGTAAAGTAACTTTAGATCTCCTCCCTTATTTCCATACACAGAGCTTGAATGGAAGTTAAAACCTGATTTCTTCTATCAGAAGTCTTGGGTTGGCTTCTCCCTGTGTGGACTGAAGCATATAGCAAAATCTCAAAACCTAACTAAGATCTTATTTACTGGGAGTCAGAAAGAGGAAGAAAAAAGTAGGAAGGATAGGGGAAGGGGAAGAGGGACAGGACACAGATGAATGTCTGAAAACACAAACACAGCTGTTGCCTCACGCTGAGTTTAACCCATCTTCTGTTAGAAAACTGAATTTAGGCCAGGCGCAGTGGCTCATGTCTGTAATCTCAACACTTTAGGAGGCCAAGATGAGGCAGATAATCTGAGGTCAGGAGTTCGAGACCAGCCTGGCCAACATGGTGAAACCCCGTCTCTACTAAAAATACAAAAATTAGCTGGGCTACTTGGGAGGCTGAGGCAGGAGAATCGCTTGAACCTGGGAGGTGGAGGTTGCAGTGAGTCGAGATCATGGCACTACACTCCAGCCTGGGTGACACAATGAGACTCCATCTCAAATAAAAAATAAAAATAAAAGAAAAGAAAATTGAATTTAGCCATATTCCAACCATCATCCACTAGAATAGCCAATATCAGCTTCAGCCAGATTACAAATGAATGAAAGATCGAGAGTAAAAAGTAAAATCATGAAAGTACACAAAGGAATCACAGGCGAATATTTTTATAGTGAGGGTAAGGAAGTCTTATCTAAGTATGACATCAAAGCCAGAATGTGCAAGTAAAAAAGATTGCCAGATATGACTTTATAAAAATAACAAACATCTGACCAGGAAACAATTGGAGACTTATTACAAGTTCTGATTCACCTCCTACTTCCCCACTCTGCCTCACCCACCCTCTCCAGACATGCCTCACTATCTACCGGGGTCACCTCAAAAAGTGGTATCTAGGCTGGGCACAGTAGTTCATGCTTGTAATCCCAGTACTTGGGAGGCTGAGGTGGGAGGATCATTTGAACCTAGGAATTTGAGACCAGCCTGGGCAACATAGATTCCATCTCTACAAAAATAAAATAAAAAGTAAAAGAAAGTAAGAAAAGTGACTTCATTACAGTTACCTTAGCTGTAGATGAAAAAGATTGGGTTAGATTATCTCTGTGATCTTTTTTTTTTTAGCTTTAATGATCCAAGATTTTATATTTGCTAAAGTACAGTGTATGTGCATGATTTTCCAAGAATTCCTCACATGTCAGCCTCCGTGGATGAATAAGATATAGCCCTGACTGTGAGGACGCAGAGGCAAGTGGGGGAGAGAGAGCATCAATATGGAACCCACCATTAGAGGAGCTGAAAAATAGTTTTCCATGTTAGGAAGTGGATCAGCGGCACCTGATGATTTTGTATTAAATCCTATTTGAGCCAAAAAAGGATTCTTGTTTTGTTTTTTTTTTTTTTTTGAGACGGAGTCTCGCTGTGTCGCCCAGGCTGGAGTGCAGTGGCGTGATCTCCTCACTGCAAGCTCCGCCTCCCGGGTTCCCGCCATTCTCCTGCCTCAGCCTCCCGAGTAGCTGAGACTACAGGCGCCCGCCACCACGCCCGGCTAGTTTTTTGTATTTTTAGTAGAGACGGGGTTTCACCATGTTAGCCAGGATAGTCTCGATCTCCTGACCTCGTGATCCACCCGCCTCGGCCTCCCAAAGTGCTGGGATTACAGGCTTGAGCCACCGCGCCCGGCCCAAAAAAGGATTCTTCAGTGATCTTACACAGAGGCAAGATAGCAGAGTGTACCTCTTGGCTTCAAATCCCAGATCCACAGCTCACTCGGTGTGATACCATGGATAAGTCAGTTAATGTTAGCACCTACCTCGTGGGATGCTTGTGAAAATTAAGTGGATTTACATGTAAAGCACATAAAGCAGTAAGAGTTCTATAAGAATGATCATATTATCACCATCATCACCCTGTACTATGGCTGCAAATACCATTTATGTATCTATGACTCCCAAATTGACATCTCCAGCCAATAGCCCTTGAATCCCAGTCGTCCACGTTCAACTGCTTTTCTGATATGTCCACTTAGATGGATGTCACTTTCATTTAGAAGCCTCTCAAACTTAACATGCCCAAAATGAAAGACTTTATTTTCTGCTTTTCTATCATTTGTTCTTCTACTCTTCCCTGTCTCCAATTGATGATACCACTATTCACCCTTTCACTCAAACCAAATATCTATACGTCGCCCTAATCCTTCCCTTTTTATCAGCCCACATCTAATCTATTACAGGTCACACTGATTTTACCTGCAGAATGTACCACCATGCCTTTTGATTCTTCTGTCTCTCTTCTGTTTCAAGCTAATATGCTCTGTCACTTGAACCATACAATAAACTCCCATCACTTGTACTTTGTAATCCTGCCCCTTGCAATGTGTTCTTCCTATTGTACTTAGAACACACAGCAAACTCCTTAATAAGGCTACAGAATCCTACCTAATCTGGCCCCAGCCTTCTTCTCCATCTTCAATTTGTTCTGCCCTCCTAACCCAACCTCACTTATTGTGGTCCAACCACTCGGGCATTTGTTCCGGTCCACAAACACACCAAACTCTGTCCTACCGCCAGGCTGGTACATTTGCCAGTCCCTCCACCTGGAACACCCCTCCGGATCTCAGATTTCAGCTCGAATATTCAAGTCATCAGAGAGACCTTTCCCACTTTAAGTGTCCTCCCTTGGCCCCCATTTGTCACATTGTCCTATCTACCTCTTCCTAGGCAGCATCATAGTCTGAAATTATCTTGCATCCTTGTTTATTGGGATGAAGGCTTGGGTGAGAGTAGGGACTTGCCTGTCTTCCTGGGCTGTGACTTCAGAGACTGGCAGAGTTCTTGGCACCTAGGAAAGGGATAAGAGAGCCACTGCTCCTGAGTTGGAGACACAGAAGGAGAGGATGAGGAGTTCGTTTAGATTATGGTGTTTGGCCAGCCATTGAGAAAGCTTGTGTATTCTTCAAGCATTTGGATAGTCATAGGTCCTCATGCTGTGCTACTCAAATTGTGGTCCTCAGTCTGGCATTGCCAATGACAACATCACCTGGGAGCTTATTAAAATTCAAATTCCCAGGCCTTATGCAGACTTAAAGGATCTACGTCTCCATGGGTGGGTCCTGGAATCTGTCTTAGGAAGTTCTCCTGCTGGTTCTTATGCATACTAAAGTTTGGGAAACTCAGTTCTTGTTTTTGTTTTTCAAAGCTGGCCAGGCCAGTAGAGCAAGAAACAGATTTACTTTGGGAGTTCCCTCTGTCCTCCTTTCAGAAGCCCCTGTCAAGATCCCCTTTGTCCAGCTCCCAGCTCCCCATCTGCTCGTTCCTTGTACTGACTTGTCATGGTGACATTCATTTGACAAATGTGAAGTTTGACAGTCCTTAGCACCTTGGGAGGCCAACTCTGGCCTGAAGTCAGGAGTTTGAGACCAGCCTGGCCGACATGGTGAAACCCCATCTCTACTAAAGCTATGATACTATGTTAGATATGATACTTTTTTTATGTAATTGGACAATAAAGGCCATAAACAGAAAAGTTTTTTTAATTTTAATTTTTTATTTCTATTGAGCTCTGCTTCCACTAAATTCTGAAACACTCGGGCAGCCAATACAAGCCAGCACAGTTTAGGGAACCTGTGCTTCGGATGGCACACTCAGTATACCCCATTCCATTTGGAGACATTTTGGAGACAACATGAGGGGGATCTGGAGTCAGTTAAGGAAGCCTTTTGAGTTGAGTTGGTGATTTCCCGACAGCATGACTTTGGAGCCAAGTGGAAAATCAACTATACATTTTTGGCTTCTTAAAAATGTCTAAACACCTTTGTGAAACAGGATTCTGTGAGACCAGGCCTACTGCCTTTTCCAGGTTTTTTGTTTTGTTTTGTTTTGTTTCGTTTTGAGACAGAGTCATGCTCTGTCACCCAGATTGAAGTGCAGTGGCGTGATCTCAGCTCACTGCAACATCTGCTTCCTGAGTTCAAGCAATTCTCCTGCCTCAGCCTCCTGAGTAGCTGGGATTACAGGTGCTCGCCATCATACCCACCTAATTTTTGTATTTTTAGTAGAAATCGTGTTTCACCATGTTGACCAAGCTGGTCTCGAACTCCGGACCTCAGGTGATCCACCTGCCTTGGCCTCCCAAAGTGCTGGGATTACAGGCATGAGCCACCGCACCCAGCCCCACTACTGCCTTTTTCTGTTGGATCCTCTCTTCCTGGCTCCTCCTGTGGGGATGTTCTTAATGATATCATGCCTGTATCAAGAAAAGAGATGGAAGTAGAGGGACATACACCTCTGGGTGACCAGAGTCACCAGGCTGCTCTGGCCAGAGCTACCTGCTGATGGTGGCAGCTAAATTGGTGAGCAGTAAGGGCCTAGAGACTTCATGTGGTGGCAGGAGGCACTGTGTGAAGAAGAGGAGAGAGAACATTCCAAGAGCAGCCACTTACGTTGCAAGAAGATGTGGCTGCAGAGCATCCCTGCTGGGGTGGAGACAGCCAGGACTGTCCACAGCTGCCACAGAAGGGTCCACACCAACGCCAAGGCTTCCAGGATATCTGTCCCCCAGAATCCTAAGGTTTTTACTGTCTGTGGTTCAGACATCTTTAGCACAGGAAGCACCCTGAAAGTGTGGTCCCTATCCCTCCCAAATAATTAGAGTGAAGGAAAGTTGAGAATTTCCCAGTTCATCCATTTACTCATTCATTCAAGGGAATTGGGCTACAGTTCCCTTGACTGAATGAATAAATGGATGAATTGGGAAATTCTGGATGACACAGTGAATGCAAAGGTGGATAAAGGACAGTCCTAGCCTTCAAGGAACCGGCAGGCTACAGGGGGGAACAGATGTAAAAAGACAATTTGAGGATACTATGAAAGGGCCATGGAGTGTGTCTCAGAGCCAGTAGAGGTGGAAGGCTTCTCTGGTGGTATTTTACTTGTTCTTTCTTAAGTAAATAAAGCAGAGGCCAAGGGAACAGGATGAACAACAATAATAGTAAACATTTCTATAGTACTAAGTGTGTGTGTGGCCCTTTTAGCCCATAAACTCCTTTAATCCTCATAACAACCCTCTGAGATGGGCACTGCTATTGTCTCCATTTTACAGATGAGAAAACTGAGGCTCAGTGAGGCGAAGGAGCCTGTTCAAGCTCACTCAGCTGGTAAATGGCAGACTGGTTCCAGAGCTCAGGCTGTTAGCCACTGTTCAGCATGGCCTCTTGCAGTCTCTACCCGATTCCTGAGAGTAAATTTTAGAGCCAAGTTATAGTTCAAGAAAAGCAAAGCAATAATCATTCTTCTACTTCAGAATTGCTACCAATTAATAATTTATTTTGTGCCTACACCAGATTAAATATCTGAATAAAAATATAAAAACATTAATTGATTAAAAAAATGGCCTCTCATAATGTGCAAACAGGGTCTGTCTGGGAAATTCTGAGAGGTTTATGTGGAGAACAATGGGTCTGAATTTTTTGTAGAAAGAGCAACCGATTTGCCACCCTTTCCCACTTTCCAATGGAAAAGAATCTCTGATAAAGCTTTGATAAGCAACCAACGTAAACAAATTGTACTGCACTCTTTTACACATGATTTTATGTTATCAAACAATGCCCTATAATGTAAAAACTGTACATTTTAATACCTACCCTGGTGGTAGATGCACACTATTTATACAGAGCACATTCAACAGGCAGCATGTTACCAATGATGCATGACTGTTGACGCATATTGGGATGTGGGGGTGACTCCTGTCTATAATTACTGTAAGAGTATAGTTAGGAATAATTCTATGTGAACAAACTCAAGTCTTTAAGCCTAATTATTAAAAAATTACAGGTCAAGTACCATAAACTTGCCTATGTGCTGCAAGAGTAATCAAACAGATCTCTAACAAATAATGATTTGTAATGAAAAGGCAAGAATAACATCAATAAAAACCATGGTCACCTGAGCCCACACTGATGATATATTGTCAACACAGAGTCTATCCTGGAAGTGGAGGAATTCCAGGCTGATTGAACTTGTTCCTGGGCATGGAGCAGGGTGTCTACAGCACCAAATGACCCCTGGACTTCTCAATAGAACGGTGAATCAGGACCATTAGTGAAGTCTAACTTACTAATACTAAGTGTTGGTAATTTTTTTTTTTTTTTTGAGGCGGAGTTTCACTCTCGTTGCTCAGACTGGAGTGCAGTGGCATGATCTCAGCCCACTGCAACCTCTGCCTCCTGGGCTCAAGCAATTCTCCTGCCTCAGCTTCCCAAGTAGCTGGGATTATAGGCACATGCTACCACACTGGGCTAATTTTGTATTTTTAGTAGAGACAGGGTTTCTCTATGTCGGTCAGGCTGGTCTCGAACTCCCGACCTCAGGTGATACACCCGCCTTCGCCTCCCAAAGTGCTGGGATTACAGGTGTGAGCCACCGTGCCCGGCCCAGTGTTGGTAATTTTTAAAGACTCATCTTGTAGGTTCATAATAAAATGCCCTTAATGCCGCATACAAATGAGAGTCTATGGATTTGTGCATCCTTTGCTCATAAGAGCTTCAGGGAGTCTGCTCCAAGCCTGCATTTCCTGGCTCTCAGTCGTTAGAAGAGTTCTTTCCTTTCGCCTCGCTCACCCTGCCTGATGAGATCAAATGAAATTCTGGACAGAGGTGATGCCAGGGAGCCAAAGAGCCAGGTCTTTATTCTGTGTTAGCTGGCTTCATAGCCGTCGCTCCTGCTCTTCCTTTGGTTGCTTACTGTTCCTGGGAAGAGTTGGTCATGTGCCCTGCATCCTCACTGTGGTCTCCTCTGGTGACCACTGACCTGCCCATGGTCATGCTCACTGGTCCTCAGCCATGAGGCACAGGGTTAGTAGCTGCTGCCGTCAGCCATCTAGGGACCATGTAAGTGGAACCTGAATCAAAATTATGCTCTCACATCTACCTCTCCTTGCTCTTCCTTTTAGGGAATTTCAACGTGCTTTTTTCCTGAACTGTTTTCATTTCCCCTCTTAAAGCAGTAATTGCTGCCTCCAAACCATTGACCTGAAACAAAAGCTTTTTATTCCACTGTACCGTATTGTAGTACACTTGCAAATGTGGGATGTATAGTTTTTTTGTTTGTTTGTTTTGTTTTTTTGTTTTGTTTATGAGACAGGGTGTCATTCTATCACCCAGGCTGGAATACAGTGGTATGATCACAACTCGCTGCAGCCTTGACCTACATGGCTTAGGCGATCCTCCCACCTCAGCTTTCCCAAGTAGCTGAGACTAAGGCATGCACCACCACACCCAGCTAATTGTTTAATTTTTCGTAGAGACAAGGTCTCACTATGTTGCCCAAGCTGGTCTCCAACTCCTGGACTCAATCCTCCTGCCTCCCAAAATTTTGGGATTACAGACATCAGCCACCATGCCCACCTAGGGGCATATGATTTTTATAGCATTTGGAGATTATTGCTGAAGATGATTGGGAGCCATTAAAGAAGGGAGTAACTGAAGAAGAGGCATGACCATCTTTTAAAAACACTTTAATATGGACCAGATGTTAGGTGGTCTTAGAAAGTTTTTTAATTAAATTGCAGTTGCATAGAAAAATGTTCTTAATTTTTGGAGAGTCCTACTGACATATTGTTGGGTAAAATACGGTTGTTATTTACTTTAAAATCATTTGATGAAAAATATATGGTGAAATATGCAAAATGTTCATAATTGTTAAATCTAGATGAGATTACATGGTCATTCATTATACAGTTCACTCTGTTTTTAAATTTTTTTAATAATAGAAAATGATGTAGATATAAATCTCTTTGGGTGTTGGTCTAGAGGGAAGTAGGGAGCCAAGTTAGTGAGGAGGCGAAGGCAGCGATTCAGGCAGCGCTGGTGAAGGGTGAAGCTAAAACAGCACCACTGCAGAGGGAAAGGAGAGTGTGGACTGAAAAGTATCATCTTGTCTGTTGTCTTCCCTCACTCCCACAGTCCAAAGTGCTTCGGGAGAAATGGCTGCTGCAGGGCATACCCGCTGGAACTGCAGAAGAGGAGGAAGCCAGGAGGCGGCAGTCTGAAGAGGATGAGTTCAGAGTCAAGCAACTCGAAGATAACATTCAGAGGTAGGTGGATTCCAGCCAGGGAACCCCTGCAACAGTTTTTTGGTGCAGTAACCACTGCTCTCCTCTAGGTGGCCTTTCTCAATACTGTTACCTTCTCCTGTACTTCACAATTTTCTTGCTAAACAAAACACATTGATGTTGTTTAAACTTTTCCACATGACCCAGAGTTATGACACAGAGTACTAATTATTTTTTATTTTTATCTTTAACTTTTATTTTAAGTTTAGGGATACAAATACAGGTTTGTTACATAGGTAAACTTGTATCATGGGGATTTGTTGAACAAATTATTTCACCACCCAGATATTAAGCCTAGTACCCGTTAGTTATTTTTCCTGATTCTCTCCCTCCTCCCTCCCTTCACCCTCTGAAAGGCCCCAGTGTGTATTGTTCCCTTCTATGTGTCCGTGCATTCTCATCATTAGTTCCCACTTGTAAGTGAGAATATGCAATATTTGGTTTTCTGTTCCTGCGTTAGTTTGCTAAGGATAATGGCCTCCACCTCTATCCATGTCCCTACAAAGGACATGATCTTATCCTTTTTTGTCGCTGCAAAGAATACTAATTATTGCATTGGGCTGTAATACAGCACAGTGATGGCTTCATGGGCCCATGAGGTGTTGTGAGCAGCTTGCCCCTTCAGGTGCTCCCTTTGAGTTCTTATATTAGCTTTCATCTTTTTCCTCCTTCGGGTCAGGTTGTTAGCTGTAATTGCTGCTGTAGTGAGTCTGTTTTCAACATTGCTATATTTGGTCAATTCGAAATGGGAAAACTGTAGTCAACAGTCTTGGGATTAAAACGAAGAGTGTGGATGTGCTGAGTGAGAGCTCGTGGTTATGTGCCCGTGCTCTACAAATTCACTTTGCATTGTCTGCTTTCACTGCTCAGAGACTGGTTTCTTTATGGTTCTTAACCAGGATCTGATCATTTCAATCTGGGAAATAAGCGACCTGTCTGTGGCCAATGACTGGCCAGGCTCACACAAGAGCAATAATGTAGGTTTTTACTTGGGAGCTATAGCCACGCCAGGTCCCAGGATACCTAGCCAGAGAGATATGAGATAGGGATTGAAAGTGGTACACATAGATGCTTTAGAACCAAATCTATCCCTCCAACCCATCCCACCAAATTCTGCCTGAAATCTCACCATCTGGAGCTTCATCTCTGTCTTCTGAGCTTATGAGCTCTCTCTCTCTCTCTCTGTCTTTTTTTTTTTTTTTTTTTTGAAGGAATCTCACTCTGCTGCCAGGCTGGAGTGCAGTGGCACGATCTCGGGTCACTGCAACCTCCGCCTCCTGAGTTCAAGCAATTCTCCTGCCTCAGCCTCCCGAGTAGCTGGGACTACAGGCACCCGCTACCACGCCCAGCTAATTTTTGTATTTTTAGTAGAGACAGGGTTTCACCATGTTGGCCAGGATGGTCTTGATCTCTTGACCTTGTGATCTGCCCACCTCGGCCTCCCAAAGTGCTGGAATTATAGGCATGAACCACTGTACCCAGTATGAGCTCTTTTAAAATACAAAGGGTAATAGCTAAACTGCTACCAGCCACTTACAACCAACAGCAAATGAAGACTCTGAGAGCACCTGTAATAGTGTCACTAAAGGGAAAAGCAAGCTGAGTAAATCCCAAAGGCATACTTCAGACTATGTCCCTACTTTGCTTAGGTCCTCATGCATTTTAAAGAGCTTTCAGAGCAGCTTGGCTAAACATTGTTTGTGAAGGAAACCAGCCAAGCAAAAGTTTGGAGGGTTTGTATATACAAATACATATATATACTCACACACACCCATGTACATGCACGTGCTTTTTCTTAGAATACAAAGGATAAAGGCTAAACTGTTACCAACAATTTATATCATACATATGTATATTATATGCATATATATATAGAGAGAGTAGGTGTTATTATAGACAGAAGGCAGAAAGGATTTGGAAAATAGGATAAAGTTAGTTACATGACCTTTCCTATTTTTCTTTTTGTTTCTTTTTTTAAAGACATAAGGTCTCACTCTGCTGTCCAGGCTGGACTGCAGTGGTGCAATCATAGCTCACTGCAGCCTCAAACTCCTGGACTTAAGCTCTCCTCCCACCTCAGCCTCTCAAATAGCTGGGAATAAAAGCTCATGCCACTGTGCCTGGCTTTTTTTTTTTTTTTTTTTTGGTAGAGAAAGTGTCTCACTATGTTGCTTAGGCTGGTCTTGAACTCCTGGCTTCATGTGATTCTTCCCTCTCAGCCTCCCAAAGTGTTGGGATTACAGGTGTGAACCAAAGTGTCCATCCTTTTTTATTTTTCTTAAATGGCATTGGGAAACATGGTCTTCCAATCAAATTGGCAGTTTAACCTTGGCTTGAATGCAAATATGTTGTTATTATCATCCAATAGGTGGTAACTTGCACTTGTAGAATGAGCCATTGCATGTGGAGGCTAGAGTTTTAAACTGAGACTCAGTTTTTGGCTAAATCGACCATTGGAATGAGGTGTTGCAAGTTAGGGGCTGGTTTATTGTTCAGGTGGTCATAATCATACTCAGAAAAAAATTAATAAAGGTCTTTTTGTTCTTTAAGTCAATGGAATAAAGAGCTCACTCAATGTATGCAGGCAGTCTTGCCCATTAAGAGCTGGAATCCCAAGCCAGAGGAAGGAAATCACAATAGCTTACAGGGGTGTATGGTGAGGTCTGGATTCAGGGGCCATTTCTTCTGTCCTAGTCATGACTTTGGGCCAAATGGGCACTGGATGTGTGCTGGGATGAACTGTGCTCCCTGGAGCTGCTTTCTGTAGGAGCAGGACTGTGGTGAGCATCATTTCCTCTGCAGGGTCTCCTGAGGGAGGAGTTTCTTCCTACCCTGGAAGTCAGCTTCTGCTTCTCTTCGTCTTGCTGGCATCTTCTCTACCACAATGTTTATTAGTGTCTTTAATCTTCAATCCTATGGGAAGAAAGAGCTGTTATCTCTCTTCCCATAAAGGACATTCAGTCACCTAAGACATTTCCCTGTAGTTGAACATAGCTTAGTTCTCACTCACAGAATGACATTTGAATAGTTCTAAAGGCTCATTGCAAACATGAGTACCCCACAGTGTTACAAAGTCCCTGTGGATTGCCTGGCATGGCTCTGCTGATAGGGCTGAGCTCACCTAAGTGACTCCAAGCTGCATGTTGCCTGAGTCCACTCTTGTTTACCCTGCACTAACAGGCTAACCATGATGCTGTCTCTTTCTGGCAATGGGAGAGGTACAAGAGGACTGAACAGAAACAAGGCCGAGGCTCAGAACTGCCCACAAGCCATCTGCCAAACCAAGTCAATGAGCAAGCCCAAAACCAAGGGAGGAGACAGCCAGCCAACTTTTAGTGGAAGGAACACAGATCAGGGAAGGGTGAAGAATAGGGACGAATAATTCAGTCTTCCAGAAGCATGATTGTTGAATTGAAAACTTCATGCATTTGGGAAAATGGACCGGCATTAGAGAAACTACAGAAAAGCCATTTAAAAAGAAAGAGGACTGGTTGGGCACGGTGGCTTATGCCTGTAATCCCAGCACTTTGGGAGGCTGAGGCAGCTGGATCACCTGAGATCAGGAGTTCAAGACCAGCCTGATCAACATGGCAAAACCCCATCTCTACTAAAAATACAAAAATTAGATCAGTGTGGTGATGGGCGCCTGTAATCCCAGCTACTCGGGAGGTTGAGGCACAAGAATCGCTTGAACCTGGGAAGCAGAGGTTGCAGTGAGCTGAGATCACGCCCTTGCACTCCAGCCTGGGCAACACAGTGATACTGCATCTCAAAAAATAAAAATAAAAATAAAGAGGACTAACTACAACAATGCAAGAATGCAGAGAGAAAGGAAGAAGAGAGTAAGAGAGAATATAAGTGACTTCAAGATCAAAGTTGCGATCTGATCTTTATATAATAGGAATCTTGAAAAGTATAAGATCAGATACAGAACCATTAAATAAAGGAATTTTAAGGGAAACCTTTACTCAAAGCAAAACATTGATCTGTAGATCTTTAGATTTGGGCCCACTAGTCTAAGTCACCCCCAGCAATCAATTAGATTTTCCTAAAGAGATACATCAACTGTTTGCAATCTATAAACTATATTAGTACAGTTGTGCCCTGAAGGTATTTTCATCCTTGTTGTTGAACTAAGAATAGCTTGAAGACACTGAAGGAGAAATAGAGAATGGTAACCAAAGAACAAGGAACATTTCTACAAAAAAAGACTAAGGGAAATTGGGTCATTTAGTTTAGATAACAAAAAGATAATGGTATCATAACTCAGAACTTCAGGTGTAGGTAGGATCTAGGTCATTCTTTAATTCTTTATGTGTAGGCCATTTTGAATATGGCAAAGACTTCAAATAAAGCATGCAAATTTCTACTTAGACAGATGTCTATTTCCCTAGGTACCTCCTAGAAGAAAGAACATAATCACCTTTTAATTCTAATTCTGTGATTCTTTACAGTGCCAGGAACTGTACAAGAAGTTCCAGGTTTACAGACATGTTTTTTTTCCAAAATGTTATTTATAAATTGGTGGTGGTTTGGAAGGGTGAATGTTGTTTTTCTGCCAGAATTATTATATGTGGTGCTTAGCTTTTGAGGGCAGCCCACAAAGAAGGAAGGAATGGAGGAAGGAAGGATGGAAAAATGTAACTAGAATATTAAACCCTGGGCATTAGAATCACTTGGGAAGGTTTTAAAAAATAGGAATTACCAGGCCTCATTCTAAGAAATTTGGATTTAGTGACCCAAGTAAGGAGTCCTGTAATCTGTTTTTTAAAAGGACATTCCAGATAATTCTGTTGTATAGTCAGGTTCAAGAATGATTGCTGTAAATGGAAAAATGGATAGATCATAAATGAAATCCCATTTTTAATACCTAGAAACCCCCCAGGAGAGGGGGAAGTAAATCATGTTTATGAGAAAACTGGCTTGACACACAAGGATAAAGGACATCCCAACCCTTGATTCAAACTGTTTCTGAGCCTTCCTACTTTGACCCAAGGAAATGTGAAACCTGCTTTGGGGATTCCTGTAGGTGAGAGTAGCTCTGGCTTAGAACTGAAATCTCTCCTCCATAGGCCCCACAGTAGAGCCAAGCTTTCATTTGAAGTGGATTAGAAACAGCCTTGGTTTATCAGGCTAAGGATGATCCAGGTCGGGAAAACTGTCCACTTTACCAAAGGCCAGAAAATTTTACCATTCTTCCAAGATTTCTTGCTAAAATTCAAAGTAATGTGGTCTTGAAGAGGTGACACCAAAGCAGCTGCAAAAGAAGAGGAAAACCTGGCTGCCACCATGGAGAAATAGGTAGTCATTCTTTTGCACAGCTTTTCCCTGGGTAATGTCAGGAGTATATTTTTGGCTCCCTGGAAACCAGAATTAAAATAGGCTAAATAACATTGGAATTGTTGAAAGCAAAATCTGTAGACGTTTCCTTTTTTGACTTTTTTGAATGTCCACATCTTCTGAATGCTTTGCTTCTTGTTGGAGTGACATATTGAGAAAGCCCAAGAGATTGTTTCTGGCTTGGGCCCATTGCCAGCCATTGTCCATGCTGATACTGTGTGTGGTGGGTCCCTGGCGGCCACATGTGGACCTCAGATTGATACTCTTGGAGATTTTAGGTAGTTAGATCCACATAGCCCTGTTTACTTCATGTCTACCCCAAGTATCAAGTCTTGTTGCTTGCCTCGTCACTTTCCCACTTAAGATTCTCTTTCATTTCATTGGGTTTTACTAAAGTGTTTAAAATATAGGGTTTTTAACTTCCTTTTATTAGTGAGAAATATCGGGAAAATTTGTCTCCCAACCTTATCAGTTGGGGGCAGACCAACCTCAATGAAGATGAGAAACTTCATGAGTATTAAATGAAAATGGGATGAGCTGTCACAAAGCCAGGGTATTAATTCTAGCTCTGTTGATCATTTGCTGTGTGACCTTGGGCAAGTCTTTCACTCTCTCTGGTCTCAGTTTCCTCATATCTTCAGTGAGAGATCTCTTAGGATCTTCCAGCCCTGGTATTCTGAGTTTCTCTAATTTGAGGAGTTGGTTAGAGATCTCTTTTCTCAACAATGTACCTGTGCCAAGAAATGTTACTGTTACAGAAGGAAGTGGTTTTGCAAACGGGTCAGAGTGGAGGAAAGAGGTTGAGTTCTCAAAAAGCAAAAGGCTAGGTCTAAGTAACTGATTCATCACAGAGATGACTAATTCATCAGAACAGCTGTCTGTTCTAAAATATGTCATATCAAATATTCATTGAATAAAATATTGAAGTCTCAGTTGCTAACCTAGAGAGAGCCAAGCAACTTTTTAAAAAAAAAATCAGGATACAAGTGTACTCCTCATTTCCGCATTGGACCTATAATTCTCTGAGTACCTGTGTGGGTCTCTGGTAAATACCAGAATTCACTTAATTTCCCACATTGTTAGGAGGCTTAAAGCCAAAGACGTAGAGACATCAGGCATAAGCATGTGTATCTTATTAAGCATCTGTATGTTATGTGGTGGGGTTTGGCAACCAAGAAGATGACAGTTACTTACAACTGTTCTAGAGAAGGCAACCACTGAAACGTTCATTGAAATCACAAAGGACACTTGCTTGGGATTCATTGTGTTCTTCACATTTGCTATTTTTAACTTGTGATTCACTGTTCTTTTGAGCAGGGAGGGGAGCACTCCACAGTGGCACTCCACATCTGTGCACTTCCAGCCTGGGTCCCCATCCCATGTTCAGCCACATTTGGCAATGCAGCCCAATTATTGTTTCCATTCTTTTGTTTCCTTCCAAAATAAAACTATATATGCTATGTATACAGTAAACTATATAGTAGTGTCACTATATTGTGTAATATTTCCTGGTTTGTCACTCCCTTCTGGATAGTGGCCTAGCTTTTCTGCCTCCCTTTAATTCATTAATTTTCTAATTTAAGCCTCATAATACTCCCATGAGGTAGTGATGATGATGGTGATGATGATGATGAGAGAAGAGACGCACAGGAGGTGAAGTAACTTGTTGCCCCCCCCCGAAAACAATCAATGGAAGAAAATACAAGATGAATGAAAAATAATTTAAAAAAAAAAAAAAAGTGAAAGAGCAAGTATTTGAACTCAACTCTGCCTAATTCTAAAGCAGGTTCTCAAAAATCTCAACAGAAGTTATCTTAAGCTAAAAATTTTTGAGACCTCTGATATTGAGTGAAATTACACTAACGTTCACCTCGTGATGTAGGAGGGACAGGTAATGTGATTTTCCCTCCGTAACCTCCACACACACTTCTTCAGAAGATGGTGTGTCAGATACACCACGACCCTGGAGGTGCTGGTCTTCAGCCTATTGTGATTGGTCATCGTGATGGTGAGACTGCCCCCTTCAGGTTCTTTCATGAAGTGCAGGTTTCATTTCAGGCTTGGCTCCCTTCTGTCTCTTTTGGAAGCCCTTTGTTCCTGATTGTACTTTCTAGCCTGTGTACAGTCTAAACCTCTGCTAGAAACAGTGTGTGCTTCTGAAAATGGCTCCAGCATAGCAAACTCACTAGAAAGCCAGACCTCAGAGCTTGACCAAACTTGGTTGGAGTCCTAGTTCTGTATTTACAAGTTGTTTGATCTTGGACAAGCCATGTAAACTCTCTGAACTTAAGTGTCCTCACCTGTACATTGGGGAAAACTATACCCACCTTCCAGTGCTGGTGTAATGTGTAGAGGTCAGATGTGTTTGTGAAGTGCCAAGAACAGCAGGCTGTCAGTAAGAACAGTGCTGTTGGCTGGGCACGGTGGCTCATGCCTGTAATCCCAGCACTTTGGGAGGCCGAGGCAGATGGATCACCTGAGGTCAGGAGTTCGAGACCAGCCTGGCCAACATGGTGAAACCTCGTCTCTACTAAAAATACAAAAAAATTAGCCAGGCGTGGTTGCAAGAGCTTGTAATCCCAGTTACTTAGGAGGTTGAGGCAGGAGAATCACTTGAACCCAGGAGGCAGAGGTTGCAGTGAGCTGAGATCGTGCCATTGCACTACAGCCTGGGCATCAAAAGCAAAACTTCGCCTCTAAAAAAAAAGAATAGTGCTGTTGTTATTGTTGTTTCTTCCATCCCCCAGAACAGGGTTTCTTAACACTGTGCTATTGACATTTAGGGCTGGATAGTTATTTGTTGTTGAGTGGCTGTCTTGAGTATTGCAAGATATTTAGTAGCATCCCTGGCCTCTACCCAATGGTTTCCAGGGGCACCATCACCCTTTCACAGTCATTATAATAAAACATGTCTCCAGATGTTGCTGAATGTTGCCTTTGGGGACAAAATCTCTCCGAATTGAGAACTACTGCTCAAAAGCCTGGCATTATGTGTATTGATACTAAGATGAAAATCTCACCACCAAGTAGTTTCATAATACACAACCCTAAAAAGATTTATGAAGATAACATTAGTGATTCTCAGTGCAAAATGACAAAGTGTTTCAGTTGCTTGAAAATATAGGGTTTCTCTTAAGCACTGAGCCATGAAAGTCTGTTCAGAGTTAAAAAGAAATAGTTGCTTTTTTGGTTTTTACATTCAATATTGTGCTGCTTTTGCAAAGGCAATAATTTTATGACAGTTCATAAAACCATAGAATCTTAGAGTATGCATAACTGACATGTTATGTGGATCAACTCCTATCTAATTCTTGAATTTACAATGAACATAATGAGTGGGAGTCAAAAAACAGTCTCTCCCCAAAGCCTGAAAGTGACAGGAAACTCATTTACTTGCAAAATAAAACCCAAGTCTATACTGGAACAACTGTCATTATTACAGAGGATCCTTCTTTGGGATGAAAGTTTTGTTCCCTGCAGCTCCTATCCACTCTCTGATCCCTGCCCTATCCTCCAAGGACCACACAGAAAAAGCCCTCTTCGCTGACTGAAAAAAATCTAGATGCTTAGGGTTTGTGGTCAGCTTTGGCAGCTGGCACAGGTAAGGGAGGAAACACTCTTAAATTGCAGTCCAACATTTCAACATTTCATGTGTGTTACTTAGCAACAGTAGCAGAACGCCTGCCAGATGTACCAGAGTCATCGTGCCTCACTCAGGTTTTGTAGGATCCATTATAATCACCTCATTATTGGTCTGGTAAATTGGGTTTAAAGTGCCCAAAACTATGAAAACCGTAGGAGAATTTCTTCCATACACCGAGGCCATGTAAGAGCATTTTACAAATGCAAAAATGCATGCATTTTCCAGCCCTCAGAATAATTGCTGCAATGGAAGGAATGCTGCAAAGTCAACATTTTTGGTAGCCAGTTCTAGGCTTTTTGGCCTATGATTGCCACACCCCAAGTTTTCTCTCTACAGAATGCTTTGATAATAGTCTTTTTCCAATTTTAGGTCACCTTGCATAGCCCCTTAGCTTGTAACATGGTCATTTCCAACCCTTCTACATTCTTGATGGAATGAAAACATCAAGCCTCCTGCTGACATACTCTTCCACAGTTTTCATGAATTATGCATTTTGAAGGCAGCAGACAAGATGGTGTCTCAGTCCTTTCCAGCGATCTTCCAGCATGGAGGTCTTATTTGATACCTCCATCACAAGGGCCCGGAGCAAAGATGATCTCTTGAGCACAATCCCCACTTCGTGTTTCCCCTTTTCACTGTGTAGACCACAGGGAAGACTACTGTGGGACCTGAGGCTGCTTGATGCTCATCAAGGCCCGCTTCCTCCAGCCTTCCCAGCTTCTCTTTCCCTCAGGTCTAGGCGTGGAGCCCTCCACGACAGCGAACAGGTGATAAAATACACAAGCCGTCTCTGATTATGGGATTTTGGCCCCTTAGCAAACGCATGCAAGGATGCTAGAAAAAATACTCATCTTCCTTCTGCTATCCTAAAAGCAACTTCTGACATCAAGAAATTTTTTGGATCTCTCACCCAAAGGTATAAACCTTAACAGTGGGAAATGCAGGCCAGGCGAGAGGAAAAGGTTATATACTAAGAGATGACTTAGATTTAGGTAGGTGGATCAGAAGTCTGCCTGCATCCTAGTTCCCGTCCTTATTTTGGGAAACTCTTTCTAGCATAGTTGGAGTACATGTTCAGTTAAACTTGCAAAGTGAAGAATCAGGGAATGGAGGCCTAAATGTGACTCGCCTGAGGCCACACATAGAGTGAGGAGATGCCAGTGTGCTTCCTGCTGAAGCATCTCCCACATCTCTGCCAAGCTTTTTATCTCCTTTGAAACAGAATCTCTAATGGAATAAACCACTCTAGGGATCCTAGAGTCTTGTGTTTGTTCCTCTCATGCAGAAAGGCAAAGGAAAAAATTAAATAATATCCGAATACCGCCTAGTGCACAGAGAGTACCTGTGAAATTACAGGGACTTTCGGCCAGCAAAGAATGCCCCCTGGCCAGGGTGCCTGGAGGAAGACTTTTAAGCGTTACCATGCTGTGCAGTATGGGGCTGCCAGCTTGACCAGATTCTAGCTGGAAGGATCAGGCATCTTTAAAGACCAGTAGCATTCAGGGCCATTGCTGGGCCACATGGCTCCTTTGTGCAATTAGAAAATGCAGTTCCACAGGGTAGGCACCACTTAGACAGCCACTGGCTGGACTTCAGCTCCTTTTGTTCCCTTGGCTGGCATCTTGGGCAACAACAATCTGTACAAGCATGCACCATGGCCCCCCTGGCTTCTTGGTCTCCATGTGCCTCCTTCTTGTTGGTCATTAAGGTTATGCCATTTTTCCCCCATTATTAAGTAATGTCAGGTAAGGCCTGAGGAGATGGAGATGAAGATTTTTACAGGTTGCAGGGGAACACTGACATGCCACTCATCATTTTGTGTGTGTGTGTGTGTGAGACAGAGTCTCACTCACTCTGTTGCCAGGCTGGAGTGCACTGGCGCAATCTCAGCTCACTGCAACCTCCATCTCCTGGGTTCAAGCGATTCTCTCCTGTTTCAGCCTCCTGAATAATTGGGATTACAGTCACCCGCCACCATGCCAGGCTAATTTTTGTATTTTTAGTAGAGATGGGGTTCCACCATATCGGCCAGGCTGGACTTGAACTCTTGACCGCAAGTGATCTGCCCACCTTGGCCTCCCAAAATGCTAGGATTACAGGTGTGAGTCCCTGCGCCTGGCCATCACCCATCAATTTTTAAATGGTGGAATGGCTCCCATGATGGATGTTATGAAAGGGTCTATGGGTGCATATGAAAGGAAGTGATCATTACTACTCAGTCCAGGTAAATCTCCCTGGATGGACGGTGAAGACAATGTGGTTTGAGTTGTTAGGTAAATGTTTCCTTATCATTTTTCATTATATGTTACATTTACATTCTGTTCATCCCTAAGATATAACTCCCTAAGATTACAACTCTCAGATGTAAATTCCACCAGAGTAAGGACTGTCTTGGTTACCTACTGTAGTCATTTCCTGAGACTGGTATAACACATTTCTACACACTGGGTGGCTTAAAAGAGTTCCAGAGGCCAGAAGTCCAAAATCAAGATACTGGCAGGGCTGTGCTTTCCCCAGAACGTCTAGAGGCAAATCCTTCCTTGCCTGTCTCAGCTCAGTGGGTCCAGACATTCCTTGGCTTGTGGCTGTGTCGCTTAAATCTCTGCCTTCGTCTTCACATGGGCTTCTCCTCTTCTCTCTGTGTCTTCTCCTTTGTCTCTTACAAAGACCCCTATCACTGGATTTAGGGCCCTCCTAAATAATTCAGGATGATCTCATCTCAAGATCCTTAAATTAATTACATCTACACAGACCCTTTTATCCACATTAGGTCATATTCATAGGTTCTGGGGGTTAGGATGTGGACATATCTTTTTGGGCTCATCATTCAGTGTACTATATCTGAGTGCCTAGATTACTGTTTGGCACCTATGAGGTTGCTCAAGAAATAGTTTTCAATTTAATGTATCTGTATCAGCCTTAGTTCATCGATAGGATTGCCATGAGGTTCAGAAACCACCATTTATATCCAGAGATGGTGTAAGGCAATGGTTAAGGGCATGAACATCCACATAATACTTGCTGAGTTCAAGTTCAGAATCTCTGCTGCCTGCATAATTTGAGGCAAGCCTCTCTCTACTTCAGTTTCTTCTTCTATAAAAAGAAATAATAATAATAATAATAAAGATCAACTTTATTGGGGGTGGTGACTATTAAGTCAATATATGCAAAGAGTACCTAGAACCGTCTTAGACTTGGTGCCCAATAGGTTTTGACTTTTATTACAAAAATAAAAGAATGATATGACAATGTACAATATATAAACAATCTCAAATTGTTTGATTTTATCAGACTCCCTCTCCACTTTCAGAAACAGCTGAGAGGGTTGTCACTGCCCTGAGATTAGCATGGCATTCCAGACCTCAACCTTGGCTGGGCATCCAGATCCAAGGGTGCCTTGGAGGGGTACACCTCACCTTTGCAGTCCAGAGCAGAGGAAGGCAGCGAGGCTAGGATGCAGCACTGAGAGAGGAGTGGCCACTGCCTTACAAGGCCAAGAAGCATCCCATCTTCATGGCAGCTGTCAGGTTCCTTCCTGCCCTGGGAACAGCTCTAATCTGTCTGTTTACCACCTACCTGCCGGCCTTCAGCAGGAATTCCAGGACTGCTGGACCTATCAGCTAAAGTAGAGGATGAAAAAGAACAAATCCAAAGGCAGAAGAAATAGGATAATATGATAGATGGATTTGAGAAGAATCCAGACCAATTGTGGGCAGACCAAGTTGAATAGGGTGAGAGGCTAGACTTATCTCAGCAGGAGTTTTGTTTTGTTTTTGAGACAGTCTCACTCTGTCGCCCAGGCTGGAGTGCATTGGTGCGATCTCAGCTCACTGCAACCTCTGCCTCCTGGGTTCAAGTGATTCTCTCATGCCTTAGCCTCCAGAGTGGCTGGGATTACAGTTGTGTGCCACCACACCCAGCTAATTTTTGTATTAACACCATAGAGGTGAGGTTTCACTATGTTGGCCAGGGTAGTCTTGAACTCCTGACCTCAAGTGATCCACCCACCTCAGCCTCCCAAAGTGCTGAGATTATAGGCGTGAGGACTGTACCCACCCATCTCAGCAGGTTATTAAAAAAAAAAAAAATGTTTAGCCTTTGATGAGAACACATGGACACACGGTGGGGACAAACACTGGAGCCTGTCGAGGGGGCTGCAGGGAGGGAGATCATTAGGAAGAATAGCTAATACTTAAGTGGTGGGTTGATCTGTGCAGCAAACCACCATGGCACATATTCACCTATGTAACAAACTTGCACGGAATTTAAAATAAAAGTTAATAAGTTCACTTTTCTGTTCTGCTTTCCAGTTGCTTATTATTTAAAAAAAAAAAAAAGCATCCAGCTCATGCCATGCCTATAATCCCAGTATTTTGGGAGGCTGAGGCGAGTGGATCGCCTAGGTCAGGAGTTTGAGACCAACCTGGCCAACATGGTGAAACTCCCTCTCTACTAAAAATACAAACAATTAGCTGGGCATGGTGGCCAGCATCTGTAATCCCAGCTACACGGGAGGCTGAGGCAGGAAGGATTGCTTGAACCCAGGAGGCAGAAGTTGCAGTCAGCCGAGATTGCACTCCAGCCTGGGCAACAGAGTGAGACTCTGTCTAAACAAACAAACAAACAAATAAAAGCATCTCAGTTGTCTGAGTGATGCCCTGCTCAAGTCCATAGGGGACTTGCTTTATTACAGAAAAATGGCCAAACCCAGTAATACTCAAAGTATGGTCCGGGGACTGCTTCTGGTCAGACAACTGTTTATTATCAGTCTGTGACAAAGACAGAAATTGCCAGTAAGGTGTTTAGAAACTTTAACAGCAAATATGATATCCCAGTGGGTGATCAGTGGACCCATCCTACTGAGTAGGGTGGGGACAAGTTTGAGTGTCACTGCACTCACATGGTGAGCTGCATGTGTCACAGGCTGAGTGCTAGTGTTGGTCTGTGATGGATTGGGATCAGACCCTTGTCCATGACCATAACATCTTGAGCAATATTGCAGCAAGCCAAATGGCAAAGATGACTATGTGCCCCAAGACCACACTTCTTTTGCCTACATTTTTTTTTTTAAGAGAAACACGGCCTCACTATGTTGCCCAGGCAGGTCTTGAACTCCTAGGCTCAAGCAATCCTCCCATCTTGGCTTCCCAAAGTGCTGGGATTATAAGCATGAGCCACTGCCCCAAGCCTCCCTAAATGTTTAAATCTTGTCATTGCCACCATTTTGCAACGTTTACCTTTGGATCTAGAAAAGAATTTAGAGTCCTTCTACTAGACCTATCCCCACACCACTTCCCATTTTAGAAGTGAAGAACCTGTCAGGACAGGCCCCAGAACTCTCAGAATGATGCAGCCAGTCAGTAATTTTCCTGGCACAAAACCCAGTGTTCTTTCAAAGCTACCATTCGTTTCCTGTATCTAATGCAAAAGCAAATCTCAGCCCATGACAGGGAATCACAGATTCCAAGTGAGTGCCCTCAGAATGATTGGTTTCCTTGAAAGTAGCTGTTTCATAAACATGACTTCGGGGGCATCTCAGGCCTTTCCATCCAGTGGAGTCTGCTGGTCTTGGGGCTGCTCTGTTAAGCAAAGGATGGGAAACTAAGGTACTGACATTTTAATATTAGCCACACAGATGTCTTGGTTTGTAATCTAGAGAAAATCAGTCAGTGTCCCAGCTGAATCTGTAAATACGAATGAGAATAAGATTTGCTCTCCCTTGGGACATCCTAAGAATTTTTGTCAGGCTAGAAGAGGCGGCCTGGAGAGATTTATTTGATCTGGGAAAGCAGAAGTCAAACTTGGCTTTTCATTCTGTAAGATCTGCTATGGTTAAAATATGGTCAGAGGGCTCATTCAACCTCCTACTTCAGGTTGAACTATACTTACTTTCTCTTACTTTTAAAGAAGGAAGGGAGATCCTATAAATGAGTGGCTTTTCTTTTAGTCAGTGCTGTCATATGCCATGATAATATTGTGTTAGTCTAATAAAGACATACCTGAGACTGGGTAATTTATAATGGAAAGAGGTTTAATTGACTCACAGTTTAGCATGGCTGGGGAGGTTTCAGGAAACTTACAATCATGGCAGAAGGGGAAGTAAACACGTCCTTCACATGGCAGCAGCAAGGAGAAGTGCCGAGCATAAGGGGGAAAATCTCCTTATGGCTCATGCCTGTAATCCCAGCACTTTAGGAGGTTGAGGTGGTTGGATCACTTGAGGTCAGGAGTTCAAGACCAGCCTGGCCAACATGATGAAACCCTGTCTCTACTGGAAATACAAAAAATTAGCTGGGCATGGTGGCAGGCGCCTGTAATCGCAGCTACTTGGCAGGCTGAAGCAGGAGAATCACTTGAACCTGGGAGGTGGAGGCTGCAGTGAGCTGAAATCGCACCATTGCACTCCAGCCTTGGCAACATGAGTGAAACTCCATCTCAAAAAAAAAAAAAAAAAATTAAAAAAAAAAAAAGACGAAGAAACCATCAGATCTCATGAGAACTCACTCACTATCATGAGAATAGCATGAGGGTAACCGCTCCCGTGATTCAATTACCTCCCCACCAGGTCCCTCCCATGACACATGGGGATTATGAGAACTATAATTCAAGATGAGATTTGGGTGGGGACACAACAAAACCATATCAAATATTAATGGATTCTGGCAGGGAGGAAGCATGGCTTCATACTGGTGGTGAGTCAGAAGGGGCATCTTCATATTTCAAGGAAGGTGGCACTTAGATTCCAAGTGTGTCCTGTGTGCAGTAGAGTCAGATGCAACTCTAATAAAGAACATTATTCAGGCCAGCCACGGTGGCTCATGCCTGTAGTCCCAATGTGTTGGCAGCCTGAGGTGTGAAGATTGCTTGAGCCTAGGAGTTCAAGACCAGCCTAGGCAACATAGTGAGACTTCATCTCTACAAAAAATACAAAAATTAGCCAAGCATGGTGATGTGTGCCTGTCGTCCCAGCTACTCGGGAGGCTGAAGTGGGAGGATCACTTAAGCCCAGGAGTTTGAGTCTGCATTGAGCTATGATCACGCCAATGCACTCCAGCCTGGACAACAGAGCAAGACCCTGTCTCCAAAAAATAATTAATTATTTAATTAAAACGTTCAAAAGAACATTACTCAGATGCTCCTCAGGCTTCTCTTCAGATGGCAAAATCTCACTGGTTTTCAGATATCCTAACTGAAATGTTCAGTTCCAGCTATCTTTTGCTTCATCCAGTAATTAGTTCCAAGTTTTTTTGTTTTTTTTTTTTGTTTGTTTGTTTGTTTGTTTTTGGGGGGGTTGCCTCTCTTTAGATGTGAATCCCATGCTAGGTAACAAATTATAGTAACAGGAAAATGGGATTTTTCCACAAAGTTTAAATATTCACCACTCAACCTTTTAGAAGAAAGCTCTGGGACCAACCTAGTGTAAGTATAGGGTTAAGGGTTAAGAGCAAGCATTCTTCCCTTTGTCACTTATGTGGCCTTGAACTAATTAGTTACGATTTTATGCCTCATTTTCCTCAACTGCAAAATGGAAATAATTGTAATGTATACTTTGGGGGTTGCTGTCAGGGGCAAATGAATTAACATGCACAAATTGCTTAAAATAGTATTTGGCGGCTGGGCGTGGTGGCTCACGCCTGTAATCCTAGCACTTTGGGAGGCTGAGGCAGGTGAATCATGAGTTCTGGAGTTCAAGACCAGCCTGGCTAAGATGGTGAAACACCATCTCCACTACAAATACAAAAATTAGCAGGGCGTGGTGGCGGGCGCCTGTAATCCCAGCTACTTGGGAGGCTGAGGCAGAGAATTGCTTGAACCCCAGAGGTGAAGGTTGCAGTGAGCCAAGATTGTGCCACTGCACTCCAGCCTGGGTGACAGAGCGAGACTGTCTCAAAAAGAAAAAAAACAGTATTTGACAATGATGATAGCTGCTGTTATTATCATGACCCAAATCCTATATTTGCTTCAAGCAAATGGAATGATTCTCAGACCAAATATTTTCACTAGCCATTTATTAGAAGGAGGTTTAATGTAATTCTGAATTATGCTCCGAATCATATTCACTTCGTTCAATATAAAAAGCAAGTATAGATTTACAGTTTAGTTGTTTTGAGACAGGGCAGGATTCCTAATCACACTTTTAGAAATGACTTTTGTGTCTCATATTGTTCATCACCTCGCACCAAGATTCCACTGTGTTTCATACCAGCTTGTTCAGTTGGACGAGGTGTAGAAGCCCACTTACTGTTTGGATTAAATGTTTTTTTTTTTTGTTTTGTTTTTTTTTTTTTGAGACGGAGTCTCGCTCTGTCGCCCAGGCTGGAGTGCAGTGGCCGGATCTCAGCTCACTGCAAGCTCCACCTCCCGGGTTTACGACATTCTCCTGCCTCAGCCTCCCGAGTAGCTGGGACTACAGGCGCCCGCCACCTCGCCCGGCTAAGTTTTTGTATTTTTTAGTAGAGACGGGGTTTCACCGTGTCAGCCAGGATGGTCTCGATCTCCTGACCTCGTGATCCACCCGTCTCAGCCTCCCAAAGTGCTGGGATTACAGGCTTGAGCCACCGCGCCCGGCGGATTAAATGTTTTTATCACCAGTGTATGAGGATTTGCATTAAATAAATTATAGGTAATTACATTAACAAGCCAAGAAGACTTACAGTTGAAGAGGGCAAAAATATAATTTACTTAAGTGCTCTATGAAATCTATTTGTGGGTTTCTCTTTTCTGCAGGGAGAATTAATCAGAGAAAAACATTTTTGTTGTTGTTGTTGTTTACGAAAAAAAAGAATTTGAATGAAAGATCACATAATAGCAGTGCCACCCTATTTGCCTTGCAACAGTTGTACTCTTCACACCTGCCCCAGGTGATAGCAACATCAAAGTCAAGCTTCCAATATATCAAGTACAAATAAGACTTCACCTGTGCACAAACATGTGCTTACACACTTCTATCCTCCCAAATTTTCTCTCCAGACTGTTTTATAGATAAGGAAACAGCTCTCAAAAGACCTCTCTCAGCCATTTGAGAACACATTTTTTTCAGAGTGCTAAATTCATGCTTCTTATTTTATGTATGTTAGAAATAAACATATAAATAATAAACAGTCTTGCCTGGACTGGTTCATGTTCACTTTCATAGGGGCTGAATGTTCTTTATTAGGACATACTCACCATTGTTTGTTGAATTGTTGCACTTTTAAGAAATCAATCTGAAGATTAAACATTAGGAGTCTTGATAAAAAGCAAGCCTCTATACTTGATGAAGATCTTAGGAATTTCTAACTGACTTTGGAACAGCCATTTGTTAAAAACCACTTTCCCATCCCAAACTTGACTGACTCCATTTTTCTTCTGCACTAACTCTCCCTTCCTCCTCCCCTATATTTGGATCAGCATCTCTACCTCCCATTCAATCTCGTATACCTACCAAATCACCAGTGACTATTTAGGGGCTAAGTGCAAAGGAGACTTCTAAATTCTCACTTTCATCAACTGTTGAGCAGCAATGGAAGCTGCTGAATGCTCCCTATTTCTTCTTGAAATACACTCTCTCCTTATTTACTTGAGATGACACTATCCTTTCTCTATCCATCTGGGAAATGTTGGTGCTTTGAGGTTCTTGACTAGGGGTTCTTTTCTTCACTTCTCCCATTCTCTGAGTGACATTTTCTGTTCCCATGGCTTCTGAAATATAGGTATTCTTTGATCTAATTTTTTCTGCAGACCTACCCATACAGCCAACTGCCCTGTAACCATATCCATTTGGATCCCCCAAGGCACCTAAAACTCAGCATGCTAAAACTTCATTAGTCATTACTTTCTCTGACTGCTTCCTTTTCATTGATTCTTAATCTCATTGAAAAGCATCACTGTGCACCCAGTTGCCCAAGTCTGAAATCAGGACATTGTCCTTGATGCTTTTCACCCTTTCAACTCCTCTATCTAATCAGTACTTTTATATAACAAAAGGATTCTTGATTCCTTCTACACTTTTTCCTTTCCACTTCCATGACACTAGTCTAGGTAACCATTATCTTTCATGGAGATTGACGCAAGAGCTTCTCACCTAGTCTCCCTTCCCCTAGTGTTGTGTCCTGACCTAACCTCTGCCACCCAGCAGAAGTATCTTTCAAAGTTCATATTTGATTATGCTACTCTCCAGCTTCAAACCCTTTACCTGTTTTCTTTGGACTGTAAGATAAAGTTCAACTTCCTTAATATAGCTTAGAGAACCTTTTATGATATGACCTCCTCTTACTTCTCTGGCCTTGTCTCTCATAATTGTGTCATCCCATTGCCTGCCACTCCGGCAACTCCCTGCAGTTCCTTGGATGTACCAAGCTCTTTCTGTATCCCATTCTTTGGATCTACTGTCCCTTCTCCAAGGAACATTCTTCAGCTGCTCTTTATGTGGTTAACTCCTACTGAACCATCAAGTCTCAGCTGAGATTCCACTTTCCCTGAGCCCTGAACCCTGGTTTAATGTTTCCTGTGGGCATTTTTACCTTAGAGCTTACTGTGTCATAGTACATAGGAAGCTGATTTCTTTCTCTATCCCCCTCTAGCCTCAGCTCCCTAGGGATAAAGACACTACAGTGTTCACCCTTGTATTCCCAGATCTTAGTACAGTGCCAGGCTTAATGGGTTTTCATACATATTTACATAAAGAAAGGAGAAAACAATGACAAAAGTACAGATAATATGCCCATGGGTACTCTAGACATAAATGCTTATAACATTTCTCTCTGTAAGCATTTCCAGTGGGAAGTTCAGCTTTTGCCTCGATTACTCTGATGGGCATGCAATCATGACAAGAAACTAAAGGAAGGAGATTGTTTTCTTGACATTTACCTAGAAATATAGACAAGTACTGCTATGAGCAAACATTCTTGCTAACAATTCTTGCTCTAATGTGGTTGATATAACATCCACTTGAATCAAGATGATTAAGTAGGTATCCATTGAGTGTCATGCATAGCAATGGCAAAGTGTTGAAGTTACAGAAAATAAGTAAAATCTTCTCCCTTGCTCTTACAGATCTGACAGTCTAGGCACCCAACAGATGTGTACAACAAGTACTGAGAGATTTCATACTTGTCCTCAAGATAGTAGAAATTCAAGAAAGGAGTGACCATGGAGGACTTTGGGATTTGGGCTTTTACCCCAGTGGTGTTTGGCTGAGTTAATCTTTCTAAAATGTATTCAGCATTCAGTCAAATGCTTCTTCTGGAGGCCAAGCATAATTAGAGATACAGAGATGAAAATAACAGTCATTACCCTCACAAGACCTATAATCTACCCAATAATAATGGGAGACAAGCCTTTAGAGTTTGTTTTTTTTGTTGTTGTTGTTTTTTTTTTTTTTTTTTTTTTTTGAGACGGAGTCTCGCTCTGTCGCCCAGGCTGGAGTGCAGTGGCCGGATCTCAGCTCACTGCAAGCTCCGCCTCCCGGGTTCACGCCATTCTCCGGCCTCAGCCTCCCGAGTAGCTGGGACTACAGGCGCTGCCACCTCGCCCGGCTATTTTTTGTATTTCTTAGTAGAGACGGGGTTTCACCGTGTTAGCCAGGATGGTCTCGATCTCCTGACCTCGTGATCCGCCCATCTCGGCCTCCCAAAGTGCTGGGATTACAGGCTTGAGCCACCGCGCCCGGCTGCCTTTAGAGTTTTTTAATTTGGAGTTTTCAGAGATTTCCTGAAGCTTCTGGACTGATGTTTCTATTGTACTTGAGTCCCATCATTTGACATTAGAAGGTCTCCTTCCAAGAAATATTTCTTACCACCAAAAGACAGTTAACTTTGACTTCAGACAGAACATTCTGGTCTGCACCCAGAACTTTTAATACCTGAATCTTTTAAATCAGTGATGGTCCCACTTCTAAAAAGTAAAAGATAAATCAAATTCAGTATGTCTCAATTAATTGGAAGGGAGTTTCAAGCTCATAGGAAATGAACTACGAAGGCCATGTTGGGATATGAACTGAAGGTTGCCATTGAGGTGGAGCAAATGTACCTGAATATCATTAGGTGGAACCAGACTGGAAAATGAGGGTCCTTCCTTGACCTCATTGAGGCTTTGGCCCTTTCAGCCTCAAGCAGTATCCCAGCTCCAGAACTGGACCTGACTTACTGGATAATGCTGTCATTAGGAAACTGTGACCACCTAGGAGTTGGACTGCTGAACAGGCAATGTCAGCAGGTTGTCACAGATACTCCATGCAGATGAAGCTCATTTGGCTCTTCCCAGCTCAGCCACCTGTTGTAAACAGCAGAGGGGGGCTTAGCTCCACGTGGAGGTTGTCACTATCTTTGGTATGTTGTCTCTCCCTGGGAACGGATATGGGTGTGGACACAGGGAGGACACAGTTGATTCCTGCTTTCACAGAGTCACTCTGTCCATTAGGAGAAACAGTCCAGGCATGGCCAGCCAATGGGTGGTTCTTCTTCGCAGGATCTTCTGTCTCTTTGAAGACGGGATAATCTCAGGCCTAACCACAGAAGCAGTTCTGGAGAAAAGTCAGAATATCAGGTTGGAAGCAGCTTGAGGAGGCCTTTGAATGCTAAGTGGAGGGACTTAGAATTTATCCTAGAGGCCATAGAACACTATTAGAAGTTTCAGAGGTGTAATAAAGGCGGTTGTGAAGTTAGGATGCTGGTTCAATGTCACAATTAGAGCAAGGTAGGAAGTAGAGAAGTTAAGGGTAGACTGGGAACCAACTGGGCAGGCCACTAGTTTTGGTTGAATTTGGCAGGACTGAGGAAGACAATCTACCAATAGATGATGGATCAGGACACCAGAAAGCAAATAAAACAAGTCATTCGAAAATCCCAAGATCATCATGGCTGGGTCAGAGAAAGAATCAGACAGAAGCAGTGCAGGGCTCTGGAGAGTTCCAGGGAGAGGCATTACTGCATCTGCTGTCTCCTTTTCTTTTTCTTTTTCTTTTTTTTTTAAATATCAGCAATATCTTGGATTGAATAGAGTTCTACCATGAATTAGGGTTTCTCTTTCCACAAGGTTCCCAAAGACTGAGCAGGATCTTATCACAGATGCAGCGAAAAGAGTATGTTTCTTAGTATCAGACTGACCTCATCTGAATCTCAGCCTCATATCTCATTAACTACATGGGACCTTGGGCAGGCTACTTCACCCATCTGCAAAGTGGGAATCAATGATATGTATCTCATTTGGCTGTTGTAAAGCTTAATCAAGTTAATATATGTGAAGTGTCTAATCAGTGCCTAGCACATAGTGAGTTCCCAGCTACTATAGCACCCTTTCATCTTTCCCTCCTTCCAGCATCAGAGAGCTTGTCCTCCATGGCTCCTGTTTCTCTCTGGCCAGAGGCAGAGCCTCCATGGGAGTGTGGGAGGGATGTAATCAGAACAGCAGCATTCTTTCGTTATGAAGTCAATTCAGCCATCCCTTAATTTACTGGGTCCCTGAAAGGCTGTACAGTGAGCCATCATTGTAATGAAGTAAAAGTAGCTGGATACTCCAGGAAGCCCTTGTAGTGGCACTTTGTTAGGTGAGATATGTCAGCATTGACTTCTTTTGTAAGTGCTACTTCTGTTGAGTTCAATGCATTAAAAGGTGGAATGCATTGATGAATGTATTCAGTGCCTTGGCCACTCCTCAGTTAGCTTTTAGAGTAGAGGACCTCACGGCCACATGCCAGAGTCTAACTGTCAGTTTCCAGACATTTACTGTGCCCTTGGCCCTGCTTGGACTTTGGAAATCCAAAGGTACATATGACCGATGCCTGCTCTGGGAGAAATTCCCCGTCCATATGGAACACAGCTATGCCCTTCTGGTCCAAGTGAGAAGAGAACATGAGGGAGCAAGTGTGCACACCCATAAAAGCCAGTCCCTACTCAGTTCCCACTCACTTCCACAGATACCCAGGTCTGCTTTATGCCGGTCCTTGTGTCGGTTTCTGGCATTGCTGAGATGACAGAGGCCCCGGTCTCTGGAGCCTCAGAGATTTCATGGACCTCTTTTTCTGCTTGAGCTCATGAGCCAGATATCACTCCTGGCCCAGATCACTGGGTTACCAGAGGCATGGGTGAAAAAGCTGCTCTTGAGCAAAGGGCCTGGGACACACGTGCTGGAGAAGCATGATGAGCCAGCCTCAGGGAGGAAGAGCACTTTGCAGGAGCATGCTGTGCGGGGTCTTGCTGCTGCTTTTCAGAAGCAGGAGAGCCATGAGCCTTGGGGTTCACATCAGCACCGAGACTGACCTTTGGTGGCAGGGAGGATATGTATACTGGGAGGGGTTGGCCATACTGGACCACAGGGCACCTGGTTGGGTTGTTCATAATTGGTCTTTGGGGACACCTACTGTAACCCATTTATTAGGTGCCCCCTCTAAAGTAATTATCTCAATGAAGATGGTTCACATAGGCCCAGTACTTCTAGAAGGCCGGACCTCTGGACCTTCCCAACCACTTATTCTCCCTGTTCCTGGGTTACATGGCTCAGCAGGATATTTTTGCACACAGCATTAAGGGCAAGTGCACCGTTCCTTTGAAAACAACAAGGAAACAAGGAGTTCAGTGTTGTGGACATTTAATGAAGTTTCTCCTCGTAAGTACACAATACCAAATCTGCAGAATCACAGCCAGACGTCTCCTCCCAGCTTTACCTAAATTCCCACACGTGCTACCTCAGGGAACTATGACTTCACCTGCCACTAGATGGCCCTCCATGTGCACATAAGCCGTTCCCACATAGCGAACTTGCATCAAATTTTCTGGATTTTTTTTTTTTTTTTTTTTTACATGTAGACACACATGTACATACACAATCTTAACTTTTACCATCCTTGAAGCCAATAATCAACACTTTAATTTTCCTTTTAGCATTCAGATGATAGAATGTATTCTCATTCTCTGGAAAATCAGTTTAACATCAGAATCTACAGATATTCCTGAATATTGTGCACCACAAAGCACATATTAAGATGAATTTGACTTTATTCTATTAAATAGTATGTTTTGGTTTGTCTTATAAATGCTGTATTTAACAGACTGGTTTCTAAATTAAAATTTTTTAAAGCCCTGGAAGAGAAAGGAAGCACAAACATTTGAATAGGACTTGCTCCATGGAGCCAGGCAGTGTTCTGAGATATTTTAAACATTAGCTCATTTAAGCTTCATAACTTTGATATAGGTATTCCATACGCATCATTATAACCATTTTATAGATGAGGAGAAAATCAGATTGCAGCATGAAAGGTGTTTAGATTCCCTTTCTTCTTCCTGTCAATTTTCTTACCTATAACTTGGGAATAAAATAATCCCTAATTGCTATGAAAGGATGTTGTAAACTCTAAACAAATGTTATTATTATTATACCTTGGGTTTCATGGGACTATAATTTTCATATGTGCTCAGGAGGCTTGTGATCATTCATTCATTCACATGAAAACATTTATGCGGGTCCCAGGTCATTGCCTCTGCATGAGACGTCTCATACTGAGATGCCTGTACTATTTCTAAAACAGATCTAGTCTGTCTTGAACTCTCTTATAGCTGAGGGTTCCAGGGAAGTTGCTTTGTGCTTTCAGCAGGTAATTCTCCCTTAGTCTCAGGATTTAGAAATGATGGATGTGGTAGGACAACTTCAGGGGTGGGACCTCTGCTGAACACAGAGGTGGATGGTGCTGATTTCACATAAGCCAAACCAGTGGGAAGCGGCAGGCTGTTTTTTAAAATTATTATTCTGGAACACGATGTACTATCTCTGTATCCAAGAGTTCACATTTCAAGTGGCCTATCAGATCATCTCTTTGACAGAGGGCTTTAATTAAAAGCATGAGTCTCTGGATGGATTTTAAGTGGCATTGTTTTTCTTTGGACGTTACGCAAGCCACTTCCATGCTATAAAAGGGCTTTTAAAATTTGGCTTAAGGAATGCTTTACCCCTCAGGCTTTGATCCCTACGTGTGAATCATTTTGTATCTGGAAGTTCCAATTTACAGTCTCCTGGTGTAAGGAAAATTCTACCCTCACAGAACATTTTGGATTTGAAAACCGAGAAATCTGCATCATTCTGAACTTAACAGCTGTTGTAAAATAGAATTAGGGCTGAGAAGTCTATAGGGATAAAGTTGACCAAAGACTATTTTAAACTTTATTTTTAGTTTCTAAAGTTTTTGTCTCCACCTCCCATAATAAATGTATTGGGACAGTGACCCGCCCACTCAACTCCTGAAGGTCAGTGTTCTCTGCACTCAGGCCAGGTGGACTCAGCCATCGAGGCCATTGTCCCTGTCCAGCCTCCCAGGGGGTACGCATGAGCCAGGGCCAGGATACGGATGCTTCTGCCTCAACACCATATGTACTACCGGAAAAGGGCTCCAAAGGCCCTTCTCTGCCATTTGTAAGGCAAAATGTCTCTATTTTATCTAAGATAGGAAAATGGCAGGGAGATGCCAGAGAGAATGCAATGACTGTGCCCATGAGAAACCAACAGTGCAGGGTGGCGATCCACCTGCAGCACATGCAGGATGCAGCGTTAGATGTTGACTCAGTTTCTCAGCCGTACAGGAGAAAAGTTTCAGCATTTCTCAAACTCCATGACCATCCTTCACTTGGCTACTCCAGGCCCTGTTTTGCTGCAGCCGGGTGAGGGCAGTAATGCAGCTCAATAGGTTAAGGGGCTAGGTTGTCCTTGGGCTTGAGATGATTTCAGTCCCTGGAACATCTTAAATTAGGGCCTCGAGCTTCAGATTCATGCCCTGGCCAACACTTTACCATAAATGATCACAGGGAGAAGAAACAGGCCAGGGATGGTGGCTAGTTCCTGTAATCCCAGCATTTTGGGAGGCTGAGGCTGAGGATCACTTGAGGCCAGGAGTTCAAGACCAGCCTGGGAAACATAGTGAAACCCTGTCTCTACTAAAAATAAATAAATAAATAAACTTTTTTACAAAAGAGAGAAGAATGGTCAGTTTACGTTGCATTTCCTCTTTTTCCTCAAGAAGAGGTGCCCTGTGGTGCCTGGGACAGCTGGGTCATCACATGGAAGCGGCTGAGAGGTGTACTGGAAAGAAGAGGAAAATCCAGGGGTCCCACCAACCCCAGGCAATCTCTAGCCACTGGGCAACCTCAATCTACTTCTGGTCATAGTTTTACAATTTTTGGGAGGTAGGGGGATGGAATCTTGCTCTGTCATCCAGGCTGGAGTGCAGTGGTGCAATTTCAGCTCACTGCAACCTCCAACTCCTGGGTTCCAGCAATTCCCCTGCCTCAGTCTCCCCAGTAGCTGGGATTATAGGCCTGTGCCACGCTGCCTGGCTAATTTTTGTATTTTCAGTAGAGACGGGGTTTCGTCATGTTGGCCAGGCTGGTCTTGAACTCCTGACTTCAAGTGATCCACCTGCCTCAGCCTCCCAAAGTGCTGAGATTACAGGCACGAGTCACTGTGCCCAGCAATCGTTTTACAATGTAATGTTGCCGACTTTTTTTCAGCCCAGCCTATGCAGCCACACGAATGCAAAAAGGTTAGCTTAGGAAGTTGTCAACATCATTATGCTGTAAAAATCGATAAATTGAGCCTTCTTGCTTCCCACAATAGTTCATGCTTAGTTTAGCGTCACCATCCCTTGCTTGGACAACTCCTAATTGTTCTTTGTGATTTCACTCTGCACCCCTTCCACACATCCAAATCCGTTCTTTTCATAGCTGTCTACATGGTCTTTTTAGAACATAGCCAATCCTATCACTGCCTTAAAACATACACATAAAAAGGCAGACAGACAAACAAGAAACTCAAATGGCTTTCTGTGGCTTTCCGGATCAGACTCATTAGTGTGGCATTCAAGAACCGTCACATCCTGGACCTGATCCTCCCCGTCACTTTCTTTCCATCATGAGTGCACTCAGATAGGCCAGTCCTACAGATGTCCTCATTCACTCACTTGAGCCTGCCTTTCACATTTCTGCATCAAAGCCCTTTTGTCCATGTTATCACCCTAGCTTGAAATGCTGTCTGAACACCTCTATGCCTTGATCATTTTTCTCATCATTCAAGATCCTACTGACATGTTCCAAGCCCCTGAAATCCTGCCCTGCCTCCCCACAAGCAGAGTTACTCAAACTCTCTTCTTTGAATTCTGCAGCATTTTGGTCTTGCAATTTGAGCTCCACTGTGCACTGCATTGTAACTGTTCATATAGCTTCCTCCCCCATGAGATGATGAATTTCTCAAAGTAGAGACTGGGCAGCTGTGACTGCATATAGTGCAACACCTGCTTGATAATGCTTGATAAACATGAATGAGTGACCCAGAACATTTCAAACTTCTCTTCCAAGACCAGAAAAACTCACATTTCTGGGTGTTTTAAGCTCTGTGATTTCCGCTCCGATCACCTGGACCAGGAACTGCCTGCCTCTATTTTCATTTCAGGCCCGTCTCTCTCTGCCAGATGCCTTGATCTCTGAGCCGAGTATACCTTGACCCAAAGCCATGATGCAGCCCTCAGCTTCTGAGAGGAAGGGGTAGGGTTCAGTAGTTGTGCCTCTGAGAACATGACAGAGAACAATAGCAGGAAGAGGCCAAGCGGGAAACAATCAGCCCGGCACAACCCATGTGGAGGAGCTTCCTGATTGGCTTGATCTGGTGGGAGCAGGAACTCTTACAATAACTCTGGAATTATCCCAGTGGGATGATGAATTTCTCCACTGAGGAGAAGCTGTCACCTGGTAATGTCAAGCACGGAAAACACAGTTAGCAAAAAAACAAAACAAAACCCAAGACAAAGTTCTCTTAAGGAAGAGCAGTTTGGATCAGTTGGAAGCCTCCCAGCCACTGCCATAGCACCCCATGCCGACCTCCTTCTTAGTCTCTGTTTCAGGTACAAGTAAGTCGTCATCTCTACCTTCCGGATAGATATCACTCTCCCCTCCATGGCTCAAAGGTCAGAGGTGCTGTTTATTCTTTGGTGTCCTGTTGGGTAGTTTAGGGAAATCCATGCTGTAGGTGACCACAAGAGAGAATCTTCCGTTTTAGAACTATATTGATTGAGCACAGGCTGTGTGCAAATACTCTAGGCACTGTGGATGCCATAGCAATACATGCTGTTTCTGCTTTCATAGAGCAGTGATTTCCAAATCCTGTGTATCCTATGGAAAGACCAAGCAAGGCAAGGGGTGGAGTGACAGGAGCTCCTAGTCAGCTCTCTCCTTAAACCACAGCAGCTCCCTTTGATCAAGATGTTGGAAAAGAAAAATCTATACCAAAAAGAGGAAATGCTGAAAACGTTTGGACTGGGAGTGGTTTCATTTGCTCTTAGGTAGGAGACAGCACAGGGTAGCAGTTAATATTCTAGGCTCTAGCTACAAGCAGACCTGGGTTTGAATCCCAGCCCTGCCACTTACTGGTGGAAGGTCGTAAGTTACTTGAACTCTCTCAACCTCCAGTTCTTCATCTGTCAAGTGCAAATAACAGTAGTAGATATTTTACCAAGTGCAAATAATTGAATAATGCTTACAAACCATTTAGTATATCATCTGGCATTGTTTGTCACAGTAAATGTTCAATAAATGTGAGCTATTTTACCACTATTGTTTGACGTTAATTTTTTTTCAATGAATGACTCATTGAGATACTAACTGATGTGTCTTGAAAGCACTACCAGTCTCTCCAGAGTAACCTCCAATGTGGACAACAGGCAAAAAAGTGATTATTCCCAGTTTGGGCATTTGTGAAAGCTGTGGCTAAGGCTGTATGGATGCACACACACACACACACACACACACACACACACAGGCCGATGGGAAAATCTAACTCAGCAGGAAAGCTATCACAAAGCACTGGATTTAGGCACAGTGAGTAAACAGGGATTTGGAAGAGAGGAATGCACCACATAAACAATTTTCACAATCTGGTATGAAAGCCCAGATGCTTCCTGCATGAAGGGGTGAGCTCAGAGAGAGTCACAGGGCACAATGAAGTAAATGCTGAGACTGTCCATCATTCTGGCCCAATTCCTACATATCTGTGCATCTTCTACTTATGGTTTTATTTAGGTGAGAGTAAATAAGAGTACCCCATAGTAGATAAGAATAGTACATTACACACACACAGACACACACACACACACACACACCTGAGGTCAGATGAAATTGTATATTTGGGGAACTTGGGGTAAAGAGTACAGAGCCACACAGAAGTTACCTTCTGCATCCTCCTGCTTCAGAGAAAGCAGATAAGACCAGTTTCTTTTTATTCTGTTGTTTTTACTAAGTCCAGAATTGATGTTAATTTGAATGTGTTCTTTTAAGATTCATTTTTGACTGAAAAAAAATTGAGCCAGAGGGTCTGCTTGAGGCTACTTCCAGTTGAGAAACAATTTATGTATTCACTGAGACAGTCATTTACTCAACCAACACTTACTGAGAACTTTCAATGAGGCAGGTTCCTTGCTAGATACAGAAGCAAGCTAGGTTCCTTCCTAGCTAGATGCTAGAAGCCATCATCAAAGAAAGATGAAAAAGAGATGGTAATTATCCTCTAGAGGTTTGTGAACTAGAGTTAGGGAAGGGAGCCCAAAATCCATGAATGAGTGATTAAAATACAGTGGGATAAAGTTGGTGGTAGAAATATGTCCATGAGATATGGCAGCAAAGAGGAAGAGCACCTTCATGGGAAGGGTGCCAAAGAAGACTTCCATAAAGAGATGATACCTGAGCAGATGCTTTAAAAATAAGTAGTAATTACCCATGGGAAGGGGAAGAGAGAGCACAAGGGCAATCCAGGCAGAGGGGTGGTATGAGCAAAGGCGTTGAGCCAAACAAGGAAATCTTCATTTCTGCAGGTAAATGAGAGGCTGGGAGTGTGTCATATCCATGAGCCTTAGCAGAGAGCCCATGAGGGCTTTTCAGCAGGGGAGTGCTATTGTGGTGTGTCCAGACACATTCTGGATTTTAGGGTGATGGGGCTGGGTAGAAGCAGAGAGATTGGTTAGAAGGTTGTTGCAGGCATTTAGGGGAGAGCCTATACTAGGGCTGAAGAGAAGGAGCTACGAAAAGAGATTTGTGGGGCAAATTGGCTTAGTGGCTAATAAGACACTTAGTTGACTTCGTGACTAATCAGATACATGTGTGGTGATGGTAAGCGAGGGGCAAGCCAGAGGTGAAGACAACATCCAGGTTTCCCTCCTAAGTAGAATGGATTAGTGGTGGTACCAGCATCTGAGCTAGAGAATAGGGAGGAGCTGCTCTATGGAGAAAGATGAGTTTGGTCTTGTATATGTTGTGTATGTGGACCATCCAGGTGGAGACATTCAAAATACAATTATGTGTAGAGGCTGGAGTTCAGGAGAGATGCTGAAGATACAGGTTGGATAGGTTTAAGCATGTTCGGTAGGAATTAAAGCATGAGGCTGGACATGAGTAGCCAAGAATTAAATGTTAATCAATAAGAACAATAAACCAAATAAACTTTTAGTGGTGGAGTAGAAGAGATGCCCATATGGAGAACATGGCGTCATGGTCTCTTCATCATGGAGGAACAGTGATCAACAGTGCCTTGAAAAATGAAGAAGTGGGCCGGGCGCGGTGGCTCAAGCCTGTAATCCCAGCACTTTGGGAGGCCGAGGCAGGTGGATCACGAGGTCAGGAGATCGAGTCCATCCTGGCTAACATGGTGAAACCCCGTTTCTACTAAAAATACAAAAAACTAGCCGGGCGAGGTGGCGGGCGCCTGTAGTCCCAGCTACTCGGAGGCTGAGGCGGGAGAATGGCGTGAACCCGGGGGGCGGAGCTTGCAGTGAGGCGAGATCGCGCCACTGCACTCCAGCCTGGGTGACAGAGCGAGACTCCGTCTCAAACAAAAAAAAAAAAAAAAAAAAAAAAAAAAAANTCAAACAGATCCACACCAAAGAGGGTTCGCTGGACGTGGCAGTCATAGACTTGACTAGCAGCAGACGCTGCAGGGTGGTGAGGGCAGAGGGACTGAGGCTGAGGCATGGACTTCACTAGGAGCAGACGCAGCAGGGCGGTGAGGGCAGAGGGACTGAGGCTGAGGAGGGGCCAGGATGTGAGGATGTTGAGGCAGTAAGAGACAACTGGCCTTAGGGAAGTCTGGAAGAGAGATTCAGCAGCAACTGGAACAGGATGCAGGGTCAAGAGAAGTTCACTTATTTTTAGTATGGAAAGAAATTATTCTTGTTTATTGACTGGCAGGAAGGAGGCATCTTGGAGAGAGGTGAAGACACTGAGGAGAGGGGGGTAGTTAATGGGATACCCTCCCAGATCAGTCTGCACAAGCTCAGGTGCACGGATGGAGGTGCTGGCCTTAAACAGACAGTCTGAGTCAGAGGCTGGAGGCCAGAAGGTGTGGCTGGATGGGACTTTTTCTCTTCCTAGGAAAAAGGGACATTTCTGGGGGAAAAAAGGGGGGTTTAAGCTATTGAGAAAAGTGTTGCTTTGAAATGAAATAATCTCACTTTCCTGTAATCAAAACTCTTTATTTCTGATGAAACAGACTCAAATAAGAATCACAACAAAGAAATCAGTGCTCAGTTCGAGCCTGGAAATGATTTCCTACACGGAAATCCACTTGCACAGATTCTGATAGTGAGAGTCATGTGATTCCAGATGGAGTAAATACACACAAAAAGGAGAGAAAAGCTGGTGTCTCCATGGGCTGAAGCACACTTAGAGAGAGAGAAATTTTCGTTTATTTGTATTTGGGCTTCAGTGTGATTACATCACCATCAATAATGAAGAGTGCTGCCATGTCCCAGCTGTGTACTTAGATCAAGATATAAATCAGTCCAATATCGATGTTGTTTTTTCTATCTAAATTTGTATATTTGAGGGGAAAGTAGAAAAACCAAGCCAACATTTTAAAAATTACATTTATTATCACCATCTCCAAGTTACATTCACTATAGAATCTTTTAGAAACATGTTCTTGGGTAGCTTTGCTTTTTATGCACTCAACAAATATTTATTGAGCATCTGTATGTACAGGGAAGAATGTGAGGTACAGTAACACAAAATATATAGTCCTATCTCTTAATAAGTCTGCACTTGGGAGAGAGGAGGTACAGGTAGGGTTGGGAAGGATAAATATATTTTTAACACTTTATTACAAGGCAGAGTGTACCAAAAGTTAGAAATGCTGTGGATAATCAGAATGAATGAACATACCAGGCTGGGGGTGGGGGGGTGTGGCTGGAGGAATTAAGGAAAACATTCCTAAAGAGATGTAATTTGATTTGGTCTTTTATTATGATATCTGTTTTCAGACAATGGAGTTGAGAGTGGGGAGTCCTTCCTGGCTTTGTCAGGAGCAGTTTGAGGTCTTGGCTGAAGACAGGAAGGCATAAGGCTGGAAAGGTGGGGGAGCAGAACATGGAGGGTGTGAACTTCCAGCCTAAGAAGTTTGATGGGGTTTGGGAAGGAGGTGAGAGGGAGCCACCAGGAAAGGATGTGAGCTGGATCTTTGGAATTCTTAAAGGGATCCTTGTCTTCTCTGCCATGTTTCTGTCTCAGGGATGACGTGAGGAAAAAAAAAAAGAGGAGGAAATGGGCTTGAGTTTCCACTGACACCTTACAGTCAAGGAAGGCCCTGTTCTTTCACAAGGAAAAGTGGAAATCCTCTGTTTACTTAAGGGCCATTAACATGTTTTCATATGAAAATACCAAATGATCTGCCGTGACTCCAGATAGACTCATCTAAATAAAAGGAAGCTGGTTCCTTACAAATTGAGTCACAAAGGAAAAATATTTGGGGAGTGCCATAGAAACAAATGCACTGTCTTCCTGAATGTGGAAAATGAATTTTGTAGCATTGATTTGTGGGAAAATAATATTGTTCCCAGTGCTCTACCTAGAATATTGAAATGGGGATATTAAGATAGATGATAGATAGGACAGACAGATTGCTAGAGAGCCAGATTAGATAGATACATAGATTAGATAGATAGATAGATAGATAGATAGATAGATAGATAGATAAGATAAGATAGATTGACTGATGAGGCTAAATATTCTTAGGATGGAAGAAGTGGTCAGATAATCACGTCTCAGACAGATCTGGAATTCCAGGAAGCAGGAACTAGTGAAGTGGTCTCTTCAGAGTTTTACTATGGGAAGAATTCACCCCCGATTAGTTTTTATTCTTTGTCACTCCTCTCAAGACAAAGGTCTTTGGGCAAGAGTTCAGTTGGCCTAGCTTAAACACATTTCTACTCCTTGGCCAGGGATGTGAGCCCTCTGACCAATAGTTTCATCAAATCTACAAGGAACCCCAGAGAGGCATTTTTCCCAGTGGAGGAGCTGGATGTTGTTTCTAAAAGAAAAGGGCAGAGGGACCCTAGGCAGGCAAAATTTTCAGCTGCCTGCCACCTTAACCTCTGTCCCCACACTTACTTCTGAACCACATGTGATCAGTCTTCTGTTCCCACCACATAACTGAAACTTCAAGGTCATGGGTGAGCTCTATGTTGTTAAGTCTTATTTATAGGAGCGATCTGCTCACTGCACTGCAAGGCTGGAAAGGTGTTTAAAATGTATACCTAGCCATGTCTTGGCTCTTTCTGATATAATTCAGCTGGCAAAGGCTCTGGCCAGAAGCCAGACGGACACAAATAGCACACCAAAGAGATGCTAAGACGTGGGTGATTATAATTGTGCAAGGAGTAGAAACTTCTCTGCTGAGACTTTGGATGTGGCAGGGATTTGGGGAGTAGAAGGGGGGCAAAGCACAGTTCTAGCCAACCCTGTTTACAAGCATTGATTAGCAGTAATGAATTCACAACCTTGCAATTGCTCATTTTTTTTCTTCTTCTGCTGAGTCATGGATAAGACTCTAAGCTCTGATTAGCTGTGGTCCCCAATTCTCAGCACAATTCTAAGAGCATTCATTCAAACTCAACAATATGTGGTAAGTGTCTTGGATGAATTAGGAGCCCATGTGGATGCAAGGAACAGAGACCCACAATAACAGTGACTTAAACAAGATGTTTATTTCTCCCTCCAACAAAAGTCCACAGGTATGCAGTTATGTAAACATCCAGTTTACATACAAACAGCATGTAAACATGCAGTGAAGAGCTGTTTGGTGGCTGTGCCCTGTGAATTCCTTAGGGACCCAGACCTGTTCCACTTTAACCCTAAAGATTGATCCTTGTTGACAGTGACCAAGATGGCAGTTAGTGCCTCACCTGCATACATGTGCATTTCAGGCAAAGGATGAAGAGAGAACTGGAGAAGAAGGGCTAAAAGAAGATTCTAGGAGCTGACATATAGCACTTTCACTTACATCCCTTTGGCCAGAGCATGTGGCTACAAAGGATGCTGAGAGATGTGGCCTTTATCCTGTGTGGCCATATGCCCAGCTCAGCCACAGGAATGACATTGCTTTGAAAGAAGGGGAGGATGGAAACTGAGCACCTTAGCAGTTCCCTTTCCACTTTTACTTGTGCTGAATTCGTAAACATGCGGGCAGCTTTCCTCTCCTCTGAGAGGAAGCAAACACTTCTCCTGAGGTTCTTGTTTTGGCAAGTTGGCCGGACAGGCACCCCACTTGACTGCTCAACTATGAAATTGCAGTTCCAGAGAAGAGAACAGGTCTGAATTAAGCACCCTCAGCCAGTCGGTCAGCATCTCCTTTTCTTCTGAGAGTAGCTGCTGAGATTCAGACCCATGCCAACTGAGTAGCAATGTGTTTGGCTATTGGGTAGGGCGTCCCTCAATAGTGAGAAATTTTGTAAAGGCTCAGCCCATCGTCAGGAGCATGCTGGTCTTGCTTAGAGCTGTTTCAGAAGTGTTCACAGGGTCCTGAGAATTTTGTGAGCACTTCTTTACTGCTTCTCTTGCCTCCTCTTTTAGTTGGTGCTGAGTTTACTGCACGAAGGGTCCCAGGAGTCCTCTTTCCCCTTGGTTTTTCTACTCCTTTCCTTTTCTGCTCTTTCTACCACCTCCTACTACTGGGCCTCTTTGTATCTGTGCTCCACCATGGAAAATAAGTTTTGTTTGCCCCAGATCTTCCCATTTCCCAGAGTGGAGCCCTTATAATTTATGATGTTTACTGAACTTGATCTCTGCCCTTTCAAGGGATGGAACTCAGATAATGAAAGACATAGGGAGGGAAACATTGCTTAAATCTGTGAGTGGGCATTAGGATGGGCCTAAGTGTCCTAAGAGGGATTAGCTCGCCATGGCAGGTTGTGAGCTCCCCATGTGTGGAGAAGTTCAAGCAGGTGTGAAATAATCATTGGGTGGAGGAGAGTTCAGGGACTTCATGTTTCTGGAGAGCAATTAAGTTCAATGGCTTCTACTCCCAGTCTGACCTGTGCTTCTGTGAGCATGAAAAATATATATTGTGTTGCAATGTGCATTCTTGAGGGAAAGAAGATAAAAGGGCAGGTGGTCATGGGCGGTTGTCAAGGGTAGCGGCAAAGAGTACTGGTTCCCCAGCTAGACCACCAGCATCCAAATTCTGACTGCACATCATTTCAGCAACCCTGGACAAGTCAGTGCTCTTTCTGTGTATCCATCCATCTCTGTTGTGGGAGTTGCAGATATTTTACTTCATGGGATATTGTGAAGATTAAGTATTACAATGTATGTAAAACACTCATAACAGTTCCAAGCACATAGTAAGCACTCAATAATTCTAATTCTTATGATTATTATTGTTACATATATTAATGTATCTAGGAAAAACAATATTAGAATTGTTAGTATTATAATAATTATTGTCATCATTGATGGGGAAGGAAAAATGAAGCCCACTTGAGTTGACAGGCAAGACCCTCTCCAGACAGTAAAACGATTAAAAACCAAGTTGTATCTGTCTGTGCTCCTTTGGATTCAACTGACTAACACCCAGGCAAAGGAAAAATATATTGGTTTTTTTTTTTTTTGAGATGGAATCTCACACTGTTGCCCAGGCTGGAGTGCAATGGCACGATCTCGGCTCACTGCAACCTCTGCCTCCCAGCGATTCTCCTGCCTCAGCCTCCCATGTAGCTGGGATTACGGGCGCCTGCCACCATGCCCAGCTAATTTTTATATTTTTGGTAGAGACGGGGTTTCACCACGTTGGCCAGGCTGGTCTCAAATTCCCAACCTCAAGTGATCCACCGGCTTTGGCCTCCCAATGTATTGGCTTTTGTACGTAAGAAGGGCAAAGGAGTAGTCGAGGATCTGGGAAGCAGGAACTGGAGATTGAATGGCACGGTGTCCCCAGCAGCCAGCATGCTCTGTCTTCCCCTCTGTTTGTTTGGGCCTTGCAGGAAGGTAGGCTCTCAGCAGAGCCTTGAAGGCCAGGTATTTGAGAGTCAGGCATGTAGAGCAGAGGGAGAGCATGAGTGAGCCACTGGGAGTGGGGACAGGAATGGCAAGAACTTATCCGAGGCACCATGCTGAGCTGTGAAGCTGGAGGGCAGAGCAGGTTGTGACCTGAAAAGGCCACCCAAGGCCACATGTTCCTGAGTGACAGGAAGGACATGTGATATGCTGGGCCTTGGCCCACGCTGTCTCCTCTGCCTGTCTCATTTTCTCCTCTTTTCCACCTGGTGAATGCATCCTTCAAGGCCCAGTTAATGCATCATCTACTTTGTCAAGCGTTTCTCACCACCCATATCAGTTGAAAATTACAATCGGCTATGATCACAACAGAGGCTTAAGCCCATAACAAGCAATCTGGAGCCGGACATTCCAGAAGTGGTGTAGTCTTTCCGTTGTGCCCCCTGGGACCCAGGCAATGTCTCTTTCTGCACGCTCAGACATACTATTGCCCCTGTGGACACAGGATTACTGCTCTACCTATAGCATCATATACCTTGTGGTAGGTAGAATAATGGACCCCCAGATGTGTCCACACGCTAAGCCTCAGAACCTGTGAATATGGTAGGTTCCATGGCAAAGAGGAATTAAAATTACAGATGGAATTAAGGTTTCCAAACAGCTGACCTTAAAATAGGGAGATTGGTATCCTGGATTATCTGGGTGCATTTGTATAACCACAGGATCTTTAAAAGTGGAAGAGGGAGGCAGAAATCAGAAGGAGGGGTGGCTGCAGGGAAGGTCAGAGAGATGCAACAGTGCTGGCTTTGAAGATGGAGGAAGGGAGCCACAAGGCACGGAACATTGGTGACATCAGGGAGCTGAAAAAGGCAAGGAAATGCATTCTCCCCTAGAGCCTGCGTAAGGGAACACAACGCTGCCAGCACCTTGATTCTAGCCTGGCAACCCCCGTGTCAGACTGACATACAGAAATGTAAGATAATAAATTGAGACTGTTGTCAGCCACTAAGTTTGTTGTAGTTGTTACAGCAGGAATTGGAAATGAATGCATCTCTTTAGCACCAGGTCCCTGCACCTGGCAGGAAGGAGGGAAAGGCAAATGTTACTTAAGCCAAAGTTCCTTTCCTTTTTTTTTTTTTTTTTTTTTTTGAGACAAGGTCTCGCTCTGTCACCCAGACTGGAGTACAGTGCTGTGATCATTGCTCACTGCAGTCTTGAACTCCCAGGCTCAGGTGATCTTCCCACCTTAGCCTCCAGAGTAGCTAGAACTAAGGGTATGTGTCACCATGCCCAGCTAATTTTTTATTATTTGTAGAGATGGGTGTCTTGTCTTGCCATGTTGCTCAGGCTGGTCTCGTTCCGCTGGGCTCAAGCAATCCTCCAGCCTCAGTCTCCCAAAGTGCTAAGATTACAGGCATGGGCCACCACACCCAGCCCTCCTTTCCCTTTTAGGGAGTTGTCTGGAAGTCCCTTCTGATCATTTTTACTTACATCTCATTGACCAGAGCTGTCCTGTGACCAGCTTTATCTTCAGTGGAAGTTAGGATACATAATTTTTTCAGGCGGGCACACTGCCATCCCCAACCAAATAAGGATTCTGTTAGTTTGGAAGAGTGGGAGAATTGATACTGAGAAGACCACTCGGCGTCCCCACCACACACTCACAGGCAGAACCAACTATTCTACAGCATGTTGTTCTTTCCTCTATTACTGCTATTTTTGGTTTGTATTGTAATTTATGTGTTCACATGGCTGTTTGCATTACTTGACCAAAAAGTCTCATGAGCAGACACTGTGTCTGATTTATTTCTCCATCCCCAGTGCTCAGCACAGTGCCTGATACAGAGAAAGTGTCTGCATGAAGTTGGATGGATGAATGTCTAAATAAACTCTGAAATAAGAACATGATCGATGCACTTCCCAGAGCGAGAGGTCCTTTATATTTTCTTGTGAGGATGATCTATTGGCGTTAGATAGATTTTTTAAGACCATTTGGCCATGATTGCAACCTCATCTCCAGTAAATTAAACCTACACAGCTGCAGTGTGTCACCTTTCCTTACGGCTTATTACAGTGTGCTTTTTGCTCAGAAGGAACTGAGCAAGCAGGTTAGAGACTGTTATGTGCACCTGCCACAGCCTACGGATCCTCGATTAACCTTGCGTGTAAATTACACTTCCTGCCCAGTCTTTATTTTTAGCACAGCAATATCTATTTGGCTCTTCCAGAGAAGACTGCATTAGATTTCAGTCATGAAACTACAAAACGGTGGCATCTGCAACCTGGTTGGGATGACTGTTGTTAACCCCATGACACTCTGTTCCTTGGGAAGCTCCTTTGCCCCAGGACTCAGGTTTTCCTAAGAAAGAGAGCAGCCTGGACTGACCACACCCTCAGAGCCTGGCCCAAGACCACATGTGAACTTATAGAAAAATCTGCATTGGATCTGACATAAACTCTCCATTTCCTTCATTCATTCCATTTGGGTTGAAACTCGGTTGTTGTTATCACAAAGGTTTCATTTCGTTTCTTTCTTTTTTCTCTCTCTCTCCCTCTCTCTTCGTTCCTTCTCAGTTACACAGTATCATGACCCAAATCTTTAGCACTTGAACTAGATAGCTGAGAGCCTTGAAACCCATAGGGCCAGGACACGTTGTGGAGACAGGCCAGCCAGTGGGCATCAGGTCGCAGAGAATTCTTCACCACTTGGGGTTGCTTCACTGGAAGAAGTGAGTTACTGAGAGACAGCCATCTTCGGCTTTCGTCAGCCATTTTTAACACGATCTGGTTTGTTTTAGAATCCCCTGTAGTGCCTAGCTCAGAGTCCAACCAAACAAGCTCCGTAAATGTTGGTTTTGAATTTAAATAGATGTTGGGGTGCTCCCATTTCCCCTTCACTAGACATGTGGGAAGATGAGGCCCTGGCCCCTCTTTCATGCCACAGCCTGGGAGATGCTGCCTTCTCAGCAGAAAGCCTCAGGAGGTATTTTGAAAAGGGAATTTATTGTTTTCATTCTGCTTAGATAAGTAATAAATGAATTTTTTAAATTGGGAAAATATTGAAAATTATTTTTTAAAAATGAAATCACCTTTAATTCCATTACTCAGAGACAACTATCACTGATATTTTTCTGATTTTTCAGTCTTAATCCTTTTGAAGGAGTGCCCTGTTTCCCTCCAGATTTCTCAGAGGATCGAGGATTAGGGAAGGGAGGAGAGGGTGCCTTATGTTCTTTCTAATCATTTAGCTTCAGGTATTATTGGGATATATAAAAATACATATAACACACATATAGATATATGTGTATAGGTATTATATAATTGGTATATACATTATTGGGATATATATTAGTAGGATATAAATATATATATATTACATAATGTACACACACTTATATTTGACCTGTACCAGTTCATTATTACCACAATAATGCTAGATAACACACCCTCAAATTCAGTGGCTTAAACCCAAAGTTATTTATTCTTGCCCACACTTCTGTGAGTAGGCTGGGTATTTGCTGATTTGACTGGGCTTAGCTGAGTGGCTCCAATTTCAGGTGCATCTGAACTATATAGCTGAGAGCCCTGAAACCCACAGGGCCAGGGCACACTGCGCCTATCTGTGGGTTGTCCTCAGGTCTATCCTGTGTGTGTTCTTTCTGCAGTCCACGCTGACGGGGCAGCAGCTGCCCAGATAAGTTATTGTCTTGGCAATGGAAGGGGTGCAAGACGACAAGCTCAACTGGGCAAGCACTTTTCAAGCCTCTGCTTCTGTCTTATCTGCTCACATCCTATTGGCTAAAGCAGGTCACATGGCTGCAGCCAGTATCAAGGGACTGGGAAGTGTGTCCCATCCACCATGAGCCTAGAGCAAATCACATGGTCAAGATTGACATCAGTGGCTTAGGGAAGCATGTACTTTTCCCATGGAAGTAAGGGAGGAAGGAAGGGAATATTTTTGAGAGTAATGTAATCTTTTTTTTTTTTTTTTTTTTTTTGAGATGGAGTCTCACTCTGTTGCCCAGGCTGAAGTGCAATGGCACAATCTGTGCTCACTGCAGCCTCTGTCTCCTGGGTTCAAGCGATTCTCCAGCCTCAGCCTCCTGAGTAGTTGGGATTACCGGTGTGCACCACCATGCCCAACTAATTTTTGTATTTTTAGTAGAGATGGGCTTTCACCATGTTGGTGAGGCTGATCCCAAACTCCTAACCTCAGGTATCCACCCGCCTCGGCCTCCCAAAGTGCTGGATTACAGGCATGAGCCATTGCAACCGGCCCAAGAATAATATAATCTACTGCACACCCTAAATATCTGCTAAAGTACTCTGTTCTTTGAGATTTAAATCAAATTTACTGAGGCTAGGCGCGGTGGCTCACACCTGTAATCACACCTCAAATAAATAAATAAGATAAAATCTGCTCAGAGCCCACCTGGTTGGTAGTATCATCCAGTCTACACAGGGAACCTCTAGTCCAGAGCTCCTCTACTCATTGAATTAATTCAGTTTATGGATAATTTGACTGTCTCGTGTGTTGTTCCTATTTCACACGCGTATCGCTTTACTTACTCCCCCCAAAATAATTTACACGGATGTGTGTAGAAGATTTTCTGAACATCTGGAATGGCAAAGAAGTTTTATATCTCTGTGTTTGTACCTCTAGATTGGTCAGCCCCACTCTGTAAATTCTCTTTGTGTCTCGCCCACACACAGCCTCTCAAGTCAAAGCTTGCTGAAAAATTCACTCTTGTCTCCAAAATTCTGAAAGTCTGATCTTGGCTGGGCCACACCTTTGTGCAACTTAGCTCAGCTTTTTAAATTCATTCAATGTAGGTGTATTGAGCAGTTGTGCCCTCCGTCGGAGGAATTCATAATCTAGTAGGGGAAATTAGTAGTTTACATTACTATTTGGAGCCAGAAAATTCTTTGTTGTAGGGTGCCATCTGGTGCATTGTGGGATGTTTACCAGCATCCCTGACCTCTACCCAGTAACACCAGTCCCATCCCCTTGAGCTTTGGACAACCAAAATATCTCTAGACATTGCCAAATATCCCCTGAGGGACAAGATTACCTCAGTTGAGAGTTACTGCTCTAGTATATAGTAGACTTGATAAGACTTCTAATAAAACAAAATGATATGCTAAGAAATGTTCAGAGGGGAGTGATGTTATTTCCTGGCAATGAAATCTGTGAACGCCTCATGACAGGTGGCGTCTGAGCTGAGACTTCAAGAATGGTTAGGGGTTTGAGTTGAGTTTCCTAGAGGAGGAAAAGACACAGGGTACATGTGGGCAAATAAGAGTGGTTCTATTTGACTAACACATAAAGTGAAATAGGCACATTGGTAGAGTGGAGTTGATAGGTACTGGGAGGCTAGATACCATGGGGTCTTATAAGCTGTAGGACTTCTACTTTTACCCTGAGTGAAATGACAAATATATCAGAGCTGTGTTCACTGGGAGGGGGTTCATTTGGATATAGGGCTTGCCTTCATAATCCAAAGTAATTGCTGCAAAGACTTATCCCTCAGAGGTCATTTTTCTGACACCCAGGAAGGAAACAGAAAGGGCCTCTGAGGGGCACAGTATGTCACTAAATAAATTCATGCCTGGATCTTGGTGTTCCTTACCTTTCAGAAAACCCCACTCTGAATTCCTTATTTTACGTCTAAGTCTAATGGCCAGTTCCCAAGAGCAGATTAAAAGATGGAAAAAGAGGGCCAGGCATGGTGGCTCACACCTGTAGTCTCAGCACTTTGGGAGCCTGAGGCAGGAGGATCGCTTGAGCCCAGGAGTTTGAGACCCACCTGGGCAACATAGTGTGACCTCACCTCCACAAAAAAAATTTTAAAATTAGCTGGGCATGGTGGTGTGTGCCTTTAGTCCCAGCTCCTTGGGAAGCTGAGATGGGAGGATTGCTTCAGCCCAGGAGGTAGAGGCTGCAGTGAGCTATGATCGTTCCACTACACTCCAGCCTGGGTAACAGAGTGAGACCCTATCCCCGCCCCCCCCAAAAAAAAAAGATGGAAAAGGAGAAAGGCAAGGGAGGGGGCTTATAGGCAGACACAGACTCAGCAGCAAAGCTTCTAGCATGACACGGTGGAAAGAGAACAAAAGAAAATATGAATGAATTAGTGATTGAATGAATGAACCAATGAATAAATTCAGATCAAATAATTCAAGAGGCACAGCAGTCTAGAGTTGTAGCAAGAGAACATTTATCTCTTCATTATTTCTGAAGACATTGCTGCATATCAGTGCCATCCTATGCCAATATATGCGATGTTTAACAAGGTGGGGGATGTGGGGAACACATGAGAACCCATGTGGTGAGAGTTGCTCAATGGTTAGGAGCAGGTCTAGAGTCAGAGCACCTGGCTTGAATCCTTGCTTCAGGGCTCTGCGGCAGTAAAGCCTGCTTTACTAGGTTACTTCACCTTGCCAAGCCCTACTGATCTCATCAGTAAAATGGGGATTCCCTACTCACAGGGTCATTGGGAAGTTTGAATAAAATAATCCACATGAATTCTTAGCTAAGTTCCTGGCACAGAATAAGTGCTCAGTAAACACTGGTGGTAATTATTATCATTTCACTGAAAGAATATGGCTGTTGAGACTTTCCCCAAATCATAGCTGCAGCTGCTGTTCTGGAATATTTCCAGAGTCTCCTGGCAGTGCTGAAATTTCCCTTTTATAAAATACATAGGGTGGCTGTGAAAATTGAGGAAAGTTCCAGAAGGTAGGGGCATTGCATCTGTCTTCTTCATTTCCCCTCTTTTTGGCAGTAGAATCCAGGCCACAGACAGAGAGGACAGCAGGCTCCTAAGGGTACTGGCCACCAGCTATTTCTTGGCAACACACTTCCTTTGAGCAAGAATGGCCCTTTACCTTTTGGCCAACCTGAGAGAACAGTTATTCTGAGCTGGCCAGGAGAATATGAAGCTATTTTCCTTTTGATGTTATGTCCTATGCTATGTAAATATAATCTCCCTCCAAATAAGAAAGGTGTGCATGCATAGAGTTGGCAGAGAGACATCGAAGCATGTTGCACAGTGGTGGCTGTGAACCAGGGGAGGCAGTGCTATGTTGCTTTCCCTTGACCAATATCTGCCCAGTGGCAGAGCTGGAAACACAGGATGCTATGTAATGGAAAACCTTGGCCTGGCTCCTCAGCGTAATGTAAAACGAAGGCTGCCAGGAAGGTACAAATCGCCCAACAGGAAGAAGCTGCTCTCTTGCCCGTGGATGGCAGGACAATAAAGTAACTTGTCCTTTGTTTGTGTGTTTTCCAGGCTGGAGCAAGAAATACAAACGCTAGAAAGTGAAGAGTCCCAGATATCTGCCAAAGAGCAAATCATCCTAGAGAAACTGAAGGAGACAGAAAAATCCTTCAAGGACTTTCAGAAGGTGAAAAAAACAAACACGATTTCTCGAAGTTATGTCCATGGGGAAGTAAGGCCTAGCAAAATGGTGCCAACTGGGAAACAGGCCAGTTGGCATTGATGAGAAATCTGAGCCACAAACTCAATGAAATGAGAGGCAGATGTGTGAGGACCAGGGGCCTTCCTGAAGCTGAGCATGGCATATCTTTGGGTGTGGGACCATCTGGCCCGCTGCAAGGCATAGGGAATAGTCATTAGATTACCCCATCTGCCTACTGTCCAGATCCCTGATATACCTTGTGCCTGAAAAGCCTTCTCTTATTGGACTCTAGAATTCTAAAACCAATTCTGATGCAGCAGAATAAACATGCTCTTTGTGGCTATAATTATAGTTTGCTTATTGAGTCTTTCTTTCTAAAAAGGCCAGAAGCAATACCCTATGAAGTGGACATGAATTCCAAATACAAAGAGTGTAAATACATGAAATTTTAATATATTTAAAAACAGATGGTGCCGTGTATCAAAGAGTAGAGTTCGTAAAACCAGTAGGCTCTGAACAAACATCTCAGGACCTCCCTCCATTTTATAACTGTTTCTGCAGTACCTGAGTGAGAGAAAAGCAATCTAATGAAATCAATTTAGGATGGGATTTTGTGATATCATTCTCCAACATGACCGAGGATATTTGCTAGGTCATTGAAATAAATCTCTATTGGGAGAAATTTAGTATAAGTTGGGAATGGTAATTTTGGAACTCTAAACAAATTGTCCAGAAGAAAAGAGATCATTGCGTTTTCCCAGCACAGTCAAATTCTGGGTCTGAGCATAGGAGAAAGATGGGTTAAGTCTTTAAAGATGGGAAAAGATGGGCTTGTACCCCCATATGTAGAGTAACGCTCTGCCTTGTTTTTGTTCCTACAGGGTTTCTCCAGTACGGATGGAGGTAAGTGCTCTCTGCCCCGACTGTAGATGAATGTTTTTGTCCTGTTCAGCTTAGGGGGTTTCACTAACAGGGGCTTAGGGAAGATGTACTGTGTTGATTTGTAAAGGCATCAGAAGAAGTAGCAGCACTGGTTGCAGGCCACTGAGGAGGTCCACATTCCAAGCCTTCCCTGCCTCTCTTCTTCAGGAACTGTCTCTTGACTCACTGTTTCTCCTCTCAAAAAATTGGCCTGGCTCTTCTCCTTCCCATTAGGTCCCAATGCTCACTGCTTAGGCCTCTCTTGAAAGGTACCCAGCAAAGAAGAGTACTAACATCAGGACCAGGTCCCTCGTAGGGATGAGTACATTTGTCCTAGTGGTTAGGTCCTCAGGTTGAAACACATGTGAGAAGTTTAGGAAATTTTGGTGAAACATTTGGTGTTTGGGAAACCTTTCTACAGTCTCTGGATTTTCTTTGCTTTCTCTCTCTCTCTCTCTGATCAGACAACTGTAGTTTCTTCCATGGAAACAGGGCTGGGCAAAACTTCCCTCCCTGTGTGGGATAGTTGGTTCAGAGCATAGGAAGGGAGGAGCAGGGTCCTGGCTTCCTGGTGGCAAGAGCAGGTCTTTTGCCTTCTCTCCTTTCCCTACCTTTCCTCTGTCCTCTCCTCTCCTTACCTGGACTGTGGGGATGAACCTGAGATTGTGTATTTCTTACCCTTCACCCTGCTCCGTATCCTCAGCTGCAAACCCATGATTCCTACTTTCATTTGGCCCTCAGCTAGATCTGCTTTACAACGCAGGGACTTGTTGGAAAGACCAGATATTATCTGCTCACCTGGCTATGAGAAAGTCACACTCTAGGGCTGGGTGTGGTGGCTCAGGTCTGTAATCCCAGCACTTTGGGAGGCTGATGTGGGAGGATCCCTTGAGCCCAGAAGTTCAAGGCTGCAGTGAGCTATGGTCACACCAGTGCACTCCAGCCTGGGTGATAGCAAGGTCTTGTATTAATAACAAACAAGAAAGTTCAGCCTCTAGACTAGGAAGATGATCAGGAGCCAGGATAAGAACTGGCGTCAGTGTTTTCCCAGTGCCATTTGGAAATATTTGGGGAAAAGTTAAAAAATGTGTTTTTCAGGCCAGGCGCAGTGACTCATGCCTGTAATCCCAGCACTTTGGGAGGCCGAAGCGGGTGGATCACAAGGTCAGGAGATCGAGACCATCCTGGCTGACACGGTGAAACCCCATCTCTACTAAAAATACAAAAAATTAGCCGGGCATGGTGGCGGGCGCCTGTAGTCCCAGCTACTTGGGAGGCTGAGGCAGAAGAATGGCGTGAACCTGGGAGGCAGAGCTTGCAGTGAGTGGAGATCATGCCACTGCACTCCAGCCTGGGCAACAGAGTGAGCCTCCATCTCAAAAAAAAAAAAAAAAAAAAAA